>NW_027212885.1:0-104867 GCF_030788295.1 Drosophila virilis | reverse complement strand
AAAAGGACAAGAACAGAAACGCGCTGCGGGCAAAGAAACAGAAAACACTGTTTCGGAAACGACAACAACATCATCAATAACGGCAAAAACAACAGCTACAAACACGAATATCGAGAGTATTCATATACCAGCTGACGCTCAGGCACAACTAGCACATTTTAAACGCCTAATTGCCCAGCTTGAGTTGGATACTACTCCTCCAAACAGTCAAGCTGCCGACAACTTTACCAGCTACTACGATGAACACTCCTCTAGTGATTCAATCGTAAATATTATGGATAGCGATGATGCCCCTTGCACACCAAAGCCAGCTCAACCGCTGCCGATGAGCACTTTTCGCCACCATACTCCCACTTCGGTTGTTGCTACAAAAACCTCCACACAAGTCATTTCGCCAACATATGCAGCCATTTTGGCTGGCAATGCTGCAAATCAAAAACCCAAAAATTCAACGTGTATAAGCAGCAGCAGTGACAGCAGTTCCAACAATGCACCCGGTATTGGTGGTCCCGGCGGCAAAATCACCACCACAGCCACTACCGGTGCATCTCACTATAAGTTACTGCATCCCACAGGCAAAACAGCCAATCAAATTCGCAAAAATAATGCACGAAAGTCAAATCGCCAAAACTCGGCAATTTCTCGCCTATCCCAGCAAGATGCTCAAAGACGCAACCAATTTGCAAATCGGTTCACATTATTATCTGAATCCGACTTTGAAGCGCCAGATACACATCAGTCCCAACAGCTGCCGGCGAAAACTAACAATTTGGCCGCTGCCGTACAAGCTGCCCTGTCACCTGTCAAACAGTCAACAACTACGACAACAACTCCAACTAACACAAGAGCAGCATTGACAAGTATCCATTTCGCCACTGCCGCCACGGCCGTCAATGCTACTCCTTCTAACTCTCCCGACTGTCAACAACAACAGCAAGCTGGTGCGATCAATGTTTCTGCCCCTGCGGCGAAACACTACAAACCGCCACAGATATGCATTCAGCATTACAACCAGCCAGATCAAAACGGCATCGATTCTGTAATTGCCAAATTAAACGGACAAAACCCGCCCATAATTGATTATGGATTAAAATTGGGTGGTCCTGGCATATTAAGAATCCTGCCAAAAACTTTAGAGACTTACTCTAAAATCATAAACGTCCTCAATACGGACAATTCAATCAATTATAACACGTACCAGAGGCGTGAGGAGCGCTCATTCCGGGTTGTGGTGCGGGGCATTCACGCCTCCACAAGCACCGACGCAATCCGGAACGAGCTGACCTGCATGGGCTATACGATTCGCAACGTATATTGCCCAAAATATAAGAATCGCAGCGGCCCTGGTACATATCAACCGAATATATTCTTTGTGGAATTGGCTCCCGATTCCACAAAGAATCGATCTATATTCGAAATCAGAAATCTTTGCAAATACGTCGTCCGCTTCGAGTGGCCTAAAATAGATGGCAAGAATTTGCCACAGTGCCACCGATGCCAGCGCTTTAACCACACGGCCCGCTATTGCCGCCACCCTGCTCGCTGTGTGAAGTGCGGTAATGAGCACCTCACACAGACTTGCGTCAAACCGGCAAATGTGCCAGCCACTTGTGCAAACTGCGGCTCGGACCATACAGCCAATTACAAGGGCTGCCCCTTGTATCTGGATCTGCTACAAGCAAAACTGTTGTCCCTGCCAAACAGCAAAAATATCAGTCCGAATGTTCGGCAGCCTCAGCCGAAATTACAGCGGCGGCAAAAGCAGCCTCAGCGCCAGCAATCTGCTCAACTGCAACTGCAACAGCAGCAGCAACAGCAAAAACAACAACAAGTTCAGCTGCAGCGCCAGCTGCCAAAGCCTAAGCTAATCAACAACAAAAATAACAAGAAATCAAAACAAAATGGTGGACAGATAGGAACGCAACCAATACAAAATCAAAAATTACAAACTAGCACTCCAGCTGGAGTTCCCCGAAAATCTGCCACACCAATCACAAACAACAACATCAATACGGCAAACAATGCCAATAACTCCAATCCCCCCACCGTCTCCTCATCCAACTCCTTGGATCCACGCTCTAGATGGGCGCGGATCCAAAGTTTACAACAACAACAACAGCAGCAACGCCAACTTGAGAGACCTGACTCTGTTCAAACCAGAGAACAGATCATCTCAAGGCAGCGCCAGATGCTAGAAAATTGGTCCATCCGGCAACAAGCCACCACCGCCAATCAACCCGTCACACAACAACAATCCACGCCAATGCAAGTTGACGTTGAGCAGCGACAGCTACTACCATCACCACAACAACAGCAACTTTACCAAACACCCTCCTCCAACGATCTGCAAAACGATATACTGCTTCAAATGGCCAACAAGCAGCAAGAGCAGTTAGACGGTCTGATGGGCTCGGTGTTGATATTGCAACAACAATTGCAAGGAGTGCTCCGCCTAGGCGCAGATTCTACACCGCTCGCTGTACCATGGTCAAATTCAAGCCAATAATTTGAATGAATTCAGATACCCGGTTTCATTGACTCATCTACTGCTCAATCAAAATTAAAATCCTGGAAAAAATAGCAACTTTTACTTACCTCCAACTTACCTTTTATTAGTTAATTTCCCAAACCAAATCTTTATTTTAGTACTTACCCGTTACTTACCTCCTTATTATTTTTACCTACCTTATTTACTTACCTTTTTAATTTATCCTCAAGCAGCTATTATTTTCCTAAAAATATACCAACCTCATCACAAATTGCATTTCTCAATGCAACACAACACAATCATCAATGCAATTGTCAACAAGTTGCAAAATACAAAAATGCCACAACAAATTGCCAGCCATGTTCCGCTATGTGCGCCTCTGTGTCTGCTCGCTCACAACACTCCAGCTTTTCCAATGCTCGAATACAGTGAGCTTATGCACACACACGCGCACAAGAGCGCGCTTCCTATTCGTCAATGCGCTGGCGCACACTAAAACATAAGCAGACGAAACAAGATGTCTGTTCCACACTTGCCCACCCCATGACCAATGGCAACAGAAGCTGCTATTTGCATCCCTAACCGGCCTACGAGGGAAGACGGGCAACTTCCTTTTCAAGAAAAGCTCCAGAAATCCACATTTGGCAGCATCAAACATCATCACACCTTTACACACACACACACACAATCACATCGAGAAAAAGCAATGAACACAAACATAGCACACAATATGCTTATCATTGCCTCTTCACACCAATAAATCTGCCAATTCAAAATTCCTCTTGCTAAAAACTTCTCCATCTCAACCATCTTTTTTATCCCGCATCGCAAATATTTAATCATAGCCAACACGCATTTGATAACAGCCAGTGCAAATATATTTAAATTATTGAAATTTAAATGAACTGAGAGAAGGTACTCGGCTAAAATAACATCAATTTTCTTATCAACTGCGGTGTTATTTATCTGCTTTTGATGTGGGAAACAGAGGATAGGGAGATTTTTTAAATTGGGAAAACAAAAAACCAACAATCAACACAGGACGGACATGACAAATCACAGTTGTGAATTGTGGAGTGGCCCTGTGTGTTCTCTGTTCATTTGCCAACCCTATGTCTCGGGCAATGCAGACACACACACCATACAATTGGGAACACACACACACTGTATATTCATGCGCCGAGTCCAATTCTCTATCAATAAGATACAAGAAAACATTTCTCCTTATTTCGTACATCAAACACAGACAAATCACAACGAAAAATTATTATTTTCATAAACTCCATTAAATAAATTCTCTCATCATTTTGCTGTACTCTTATCAATAATGCTGGTTTATGGCGAACCAGATTTGCTGACGCCGCACACCACTCCAATTGTATACTTCTTCTATACACTTGAATCTTTATTTACTAAAAATATAGAGACATAAACAATCATTTTAGCTCTTATCATAAAGTTAATTTTTTGCACAAATGGTATGAATATTAAGTTGGCAAATTCATATAATTTTGTATAAATACACGACACACACAAATTCCTAAACATGTATATACACATAAACATATCACAAAACACAAAAATTTAAAATGTATAGAATTAAGGAAGTATATATCAATAAACTCTGGAGGGGGGATTGGTTCGGTGTGTGACGGTGGGAAGGGGGATACTTCGTACCGCTACAGGATAGTGGCCTGTGTGTGGGTGTGCGGTATGCATGTGATGGTGATGGTTTGGAGCGGTTGACGAGCATGAGCTAGTAGGCACCTTTAATGCTGCCTCGCCATGTCTCGAGCCCTCCAGGCCACCACGACCATGCATACTCAAACACTCGCTCGCTCTCTGTGCGATGCGAATGCTCGATGCCCGACGCTCGCTACTCGGTACTCGGTACACGATGCTCGGTGTCCTCGATCCCGTTTCCCATTCGTCTCATCCGACCCGGTCTCCTGCTCAACCTAAAACAGAAAAAGATGTCTCTTTCTGGTGCCTGAAGTGAACGGACGTGCTCGCGGAGAAATAAAAAGTAAAAATCATATAAATTCGGCAGCGCGCGCCAAAACGAACCGAACATAGTATATAGGGACACGATTGCAAAGTGCAAATTGCAATACATATCCCTCGGTTTTTTCATTCGGTTTTTCACTCGCTCAATACAGTGGCTTTTTTCCTTGTACATATATATAGTGCACGTGGCCTGCTGTGACTTTTGCGCAAAGTGTCGCCACGTGGACAATCTAGAACTTTTGTTTTAGTTGTTCTGCTGCACATCAGACGCTGGCGCACGGCGTGCAAAAACACAAAAGTGTGTTATGTATAACAAATACATAACTGCCTAGTGCCTTATATGTACTAAAATTAACCACTATAACTCATACTCTCGTCAATAAATCAATAATAATTGATATAACCTAAAACAAAATCACATATAAATCAATAAATTGCTATAGCTATATATATTTTCAATTACTTATTAAATATACATATATACCTAGCATATATATTGCTACAAACTGTCCGTCTACGGACAATCATACCCTCTTAGCTAAAAAGAGAGCAATTTAATCAAAAATATATTACTTATAAATAAAATAATACATAATCAAAAATAACAATTAACCCTTCAAATCTATAAAAACAAGGTATTACATCAACTTTTGCCATAAAACTTCAAGCCCAAAGGTGACCAATCAGATTAACCTAAAAATTCTAGCAATTTCTCAGCAAAAGTTTATGCCAATATATGACGTGTGTGTGTGTGGGCAATTGTTCTGGTTTTTTGCACACTTATACAATCGCTAAAATAGTTGCTGTCGCGCAACTTGACACACACACGCATACACACACTTATTACATTTCATAATTTACACATATATACATCTGTCAAAACATATACATATATACTTTCACATACATATCTACAACTCCTGTCAAAACACATATATAAACAAATATATATATCTACAGCAAACACATACAAACTCACTTATATACATTACTTCCCCTCTTTTTTGACGTCCATATAAGTGACGCGCGCATAGAAACCTGACGAAGCTGAGAGCAGGCGCAACCGTAGCTAGTCGACTTTCTGGTTTGTGAATTGACTAAATCGGTCAACTTGGTGCGAAACCAAAAGCACACACTCACAAACAAATCACAACAAAGCGCCATTTAGTCGTTTCATCCACCCATCGCCATTTTGCACTTTTCCTATTTCATACAAACTCAACCTTTGCAAAAACCAACAAAGAGCTTAAGGTTTTACACGTCCCCTCTGTAGGCTGCTCTTAATTTTCGTAAAGGTTGACACAAACAAATTCAAAACTGGTGCTTCATCACCAATAAACTAAATAAATTAAAACTAAATACTTACCTTAATCAAACCTATTAAAAAATTGAAGCTTAATCAGGTGTGTCGCCACCAACAATATTAAGCCACAATCACACATACACTTACTTATACTTACCTTATCACACCTTCTCATATACTTACCTATACTTACCATTATCACACCTTCATATATATCTCTATACTTACCCTATCACACCTTCATATTTTAATATTTACGCCCTATAAATAAAAATATAATTTCATACCGGTGTGCCATCACCAATCATAAAATATATATAATATATATACTTACCATATAAAATACTTACCATATTAAAACTACTTACCTTTAACCACACTTACCATCATCGCCATGTCAAATCCAGACACTTCGTCCACCACATACTCGTCCGCAGAGCTGGCAATATCGCCAGGCCTCCTGAATGACTTATCAGACATGTCACTCTCACCGATGTCGCCAATGCCGACACCACTGAACCGTCTGCAATCATTTTCAGCAGACTCTTTGGTGGCGGCCGCGACTAGGGCCACGACACCATCGGCACTGTCTCCCCAAGCTTTCATATCGACAGCCTGCAAAATGCCTGCGCAAAAGGGACAGCAACAAAAACGTGCCACGAATATGAAAGGGACAAACATAGTGTCTGAACCGACAACAACAAAAATGGCGTCAGCCGATGCTCAAGCACAATTGGTCCATTTTAAGCGTCTGATTGCTCAGCTTGAATCCGATTGTGCTGAAAATGCCGTAACTGAACATTTTTCAACCAACACTCAAAATGTCGAAAACTCTAACATTCATAGCAACGGACACTATTCTGGTGATCTTATCGCTAATAACACAGACAGTAATGAAGCTCGCCAATTCAACTCGCCAACATACGCAACCATCTTGGCTGACAATGTTGCGCACCAAAACTCCAAAAACTTGTTGTGTTTAAACTGCAGTAGTGACAGCAGCTCCAGCCATGCTCCCGGTATTGGTGGTCCCGGCGGCAAAATCACCACCACAGCCACTACCGGTGCATCTCACTATAAGTTATTGCATCCCACAGGCAAAACAGCCAATCAAAACCGCAAAATAAACGCGCGCAAAACAAATCGCCAAATCTCGGCCAATTCCCGTTCATCACAACAAGATTCAAGGCGCAATCAACATGCAAATCGATTCAATTTACTGTCAGAATCTGACCTTGAAGCGCCACAACAACACCTACCTCAACAGTTGCCGGCGACAACTAAACAGCCGACAACGTCGACTAAAATTCCTACCATTGCAAAAGTAGCAATGACCAATGTCCATCCAGCCGCTGCCGCCACGGCCGTCAATACTACTCCTCCAGATTCCCTGTCCTTTAATACTCAACATCAACAGGCTGATGCGGTCAATATTTCTGCCCCTGCGGCGAAACATTACAAACCGCCCCAAATATGCATCTTACATGCAAACCAACCCGAACAAAACGGCATCGATTCTGTAATTGCCAAATTAAACGGACAAAACCCGCCCATAATTGATTATGGATTAAAATTGGGTGGTCCTGGCATATTAAGAATCCTGCCAAAAACTTTAGAGACATACTCTAAAATCATAAACGTCCTCAATTTGGACAATTCAATCAATTATAACACGTACCAGAGGCGTGAGGAGCGCTCATTCCGGGTTGTGGTGCGGGGCATTCACGCCTCCACAAGCACCGACGCAATCCGGAACGAGCTGACCTGCATGGGCTATACGATTCGCAACGTATATTGCCCAAAATATAAAAATCGCAGCGGCCCTGGTACATATCAACCGAATATATTCTTTGTGGAATTGGCTCCCGATCCCGCAAAGAATCGATCCATATTCGGTGTCAGAAATCTCTGCAAATACGTCGTCCGCTTCGAGTGGCCTAAAATAAATGGCAAGAAATTGCCTCAGTGTCACCGATGCCAGCGCTTCAACCACACGGCCCGTTATTGCCGCCACCCTGCTCGCTGTGTAAAGTGCGGTAATGAGCACCTCACACAGACTTGCGTCAAACCGGCAAATGTGCCAGCCACTTGTGCAAACTGCGGCTCGGATCATACAGCCAACTACAAGGGCTGCCCCTTGTATCTGGATTTGCAACAAGCAAAACTGTTAAGCCAGCCCACCACTAAAAACACAAAATCACAAATTCGGCAGCCGCAACAAAAACAGCCGAATTTACCGCAGCGGCAAAAGCAGCCTCAGCGTCAGCAACCTGCTCAACAGCAGCAAGCTCCAACGCAGAAGCCTACGCCAATGCAACCAAAGAAAAACAAAAAGAAAAAACAAAACAAAAAATCAAAACAAAATGGCGGACAGACGAAACCGCAGCCTATCAGCATCCCATCCGCGGTTTCCATCACATCTGTCACACCATCAAATTCAGACAACATCAATACGGCAAACAATGCCAATAATTTCAATCCCCCAACCGTTCCCGCATCCAACTCTTTGGATCCACGCTCTAGATGGGCGCGGATCCAAAGATTACAAAAACAACAGCAGCAGCTGCGTCAACTCGAGCGACCTCACTCTGTTCAGAGCAGAGAACAGATCGTTTCAATACAACGCCAGCTGCTTGAAAACTTATCAAAACGGCAAGTTGCCACTGACCAACAACCCGTCCCGCAAGGGCAGCCACTGCCTATGCAGATGGATGTTGAGCAGCAGCCGCAACAAAAACAACAGCCAAACAACACCTATCCTCCAAACGATCCCAATAATCAGATACTATTTCAAATGGCCCAAAAGAAGCAGGAGCAGCTAGATAGGCTAACGGGCTCAATGTCGCTGATGCAGCGACAATTGCAGGAACTATTTCGCCACGGCGATAACTCCACAATGCCCGACAAAACCTGCAACAACTCAAATCAATAAACTGTTCAGATGCCCGGCTTCATTGACACATTCACTGCTAATCCAAACAAAAATTTTCGGAAAAAACTGACAAATTTTACTTACCTCTAGCTTTCTAAAAAATGCTTTTTTCTTTTCTTTTTGTACTTACCTCTCACTTACCTCTTTATTATTTTTACCTACCTCATTTACTTACCTTTTTACTTTATCCTCTTTTTGCCATTGTTTTTTCCTGAAATATACTTACCTCATCACAAATTGCATTTCTCAATGCAAACATTAAATAGCATAATCAACAACGCAACCAACAGAAACTGCAATCAACAAGTTATCAAAACAAACTGCCAGCCATGCGCCGCTGTGTGCGCCGCTGTGTCTGCTCGCTCGCGACACCCTGGAACTTTTCATTGCTGGAATGACGTGAGCACATGCACACACACGAGTACACGTCTTCGTCCATGCGCTGGCGCTCACACGGACACCACAGACAAGATGTCTATGCGATATTGCCCGGCTAGTCGCAGCCAAAATCCTTGCCCACCCCATGGCCAATAGCAAAAAGCTGCTGCTATTTGTGTTTTTAAATGCAAAAAACGGCCATTATGGGGAGGGGGGGGCAATCTCTTATTCACCACGGACTACCTCCAACAGCTCCAACTATCATCTCTATTCAGCTAACAATAAGAATACACACACAATCAAATCATACACACATACTCACAAAACCATATCGAGAAAGCAACAATAACATACACAATGCGCTTATTGTTGCCTCCTCTCATACACGAATTTGCCAATTCGCTATTATTTCCCAATATTCTTTTTCATTCCCTTTCCCGCAACGCAGATATTTAAATTATGCCAATTTGCATCTGATAACAGCCAGTGCTAAGCGAGAGAAGGTACTTGGCGAAAACAACATCAATCTTCTTATCAAATGCGATATTATTTATCTGCTCTTGATGTGTGGATCCAACATAGGGATGGGGAGAATTTTTTAATTTGGGAAAATAAAACATTAAACATTCAACACAGGACGGACATGAAAAATCGCAGTTGTGAATTGTGGAGTGGCCCAAGCGTGATCTGTCCCGTTGCCATCTATTCATCTTTTGTCTCAGGCAATACAGACACACTTTGCAAAATCGGGAACACACACACACTGTATATTCATATGCCGAATCCAATTCTCCATCAATAAGAAACAAGAAAACATTCTCCTTATTTCGTACATCAAACACAGATAAATCATAACGAAAAATCCTTTGAACACCATTAAACAAATTTCTCTCACGTCAATCACTCGGCTATTATCAATAATGCTGGCTAATGGCATACACATACATGCTGACGCCGCACATTACTCCAATTGTACTCTTACTATACATTTAAATTAACTTTAATAGTCAGAGACAAAAGATAATCATTAAATAAACTTTTTCAATAAGTGTCATCTGCATATATAAGACTATGAATTAATTGGCAAATTCATGCATTTATATTTTGTCAAACACACACAACACTAATCCTTTAAACATGTATATACACACATTAACTTTTAATCAAAACTCACAGAAAATTTATAATGTATAGAATTAAGAGTATATCAATAAACTTCTGGAGTAGGGTCAGGTTCGGTATGGGGCTGTGTGAATTGCGGATGGACTAGCTGAGTTCGTGAGGGAGGTATCTCTGATATTTGGTGTCCTGCGTGAGACCAGTGTGTTGTGACAGGGGGTATGGATATGAGAGTAGTTAGATTTAAATTGAGTTGGCGCCACAATGCCGTCACACTACGACTCGCTTACTCCCGTACTCACACACACGCTCACCCTCGTACTATACACTCATCTATCTAAGGTATCTCTCACACACTCACTTTCTCACTCATTCTCTCCCCGAAGGAATGGGCGAGCGAGTGCTCGGTGTCCTCGATCCCGTTTCCCATTCGTCTCATCCGACCCGGTCTCCTGCTCAACCTAAAACAGAAAAAAAAAAGAAGAGTCTCTTTCTGGTGCCTGAAGTGAACGGACGTGCTCGCGGAGAAATAAAAAGTAAAAATCATATAAATTCGGCAGCGCGCGCCAAAACGAACCGAACATAGTATATAGGGACACGATTGCAAAGTGCAAATTGCAATACATATCCCTCGGTTTTTTCATTCGGTTTTTCACTCGCTCAATACAGTGGCTTTTTTCCTTGTACATATATATAGTGCACGTGGCCTGCTGTGACTTTTGCGCAAAGTGTCGCCACGTGGACAATCTAGAACTTTTGTTTTAGTTGTTCTGCTGCGCATCAGACGCTGGCGCACGGCGTGCAAAAACACAAAAGTGTGTTATGTATAACAAATACATAACTGCCTAGTGCCTTATATGTACTAAAATTAACCACTATAACTCATACTCTCGTCAATAAATCAATAATAATTGATATAACCTAAAATAAAATTACATATAAATCAATAAATTGCTATAGCTATATATATTTTCAATTACTTATTAAATATACATATATACCTAGCATATATATTGCTACAAACTGTCCGTCTACGGACAATCATACCCTCTTAGCTAAAAAGAGAGCAATTTAATCAAAAATTTATTACCTATAAATAAATTAATACATAACCAAAAATAACAATTAACCCTTCAAATCTCTAAAAACAAGGTATTACATCAACTTTTGCCATAAAACTTCAAGCCCAAAGGTGACCAATCAGATTAACCTAAAAATTCTAGCAATTTCTCAGCAAAAGTTTATGCCAATATATGACGTGTGTGTGTGTGGGCAATTGTTCTGGTTTTTTGCACACTTATACAATCGCTAAAATAGTTGCTGTCGCGCAACTTGACACACACACGCATACACACACTTATTACATTTCATAATTTACACATATATACATCTGTCAAAACATATACATATATACTTTCACATACATATCTACAACTCCTGTCAAAACACATATATAAACAAATATATATATCTACAGCAAACACATACAAACTCACATATATACATTACTTCCCCTCTTTTTTGACGTCCATATAAGTGACGCGCGCATAGAAACCTGACGAAGCTGAGAGCAGGCGCAACCGTAGCTAGTCGACTTTCTGGTTTGTGAATTGACTAAATCGGTCAACTTGGTGCGAAACCAAAAGCACACACTCACAAACAAATCACAACAAAGCGCCATTTAGTCGTTTCATCCACCCATCGCCATTTTGCACTTTTCCTATTTCATATAAACTCAACCTTTGCAAAAACCAACAAAGAGCTTAAGGTTTTACACGTCCCCTTTGTAGGCTGCTCTTAATTTTCGTAAAGGTTGACACAAACAAAATCAAAACTGGTGCTTCATCACCAATAAACTAAATAAATTAAAACTAAATACTTACCTTAATCAAACCTATTAAAAAACTGAAGCTTAATCAGGTGTGTCGCCACCAACAATATTAAGCTACAATCACACATACACTTACTTATACTTACCTTATCACACCTTCTCATATACTTACCTATACTTACCATTATCACACCTTCATATTACATATATTCATACTTACCTATACTTACCTTATCATACTCATATATAATTATAATTTCATACCGGTGTGCCATCACCAATCACAAACTATATATAATATATATACTTACCTCAACCATATACTCACCGTATACCAATACCTACCTTCAACCATATTTACCAATTACCACTATCAATATGTCAGATCCAAACACTACGCCCACTACTCACCTGTCCGCCGAGCCTGCAATATCGCCAGGACTCTTGTCAAACTTATCAGGCCTACTGCTCTCGCCGATACTGACAATGCCGGCATCAATGAACGGTCTACTATCAATTTCAGTAGACTCATTGGCGCCAGCAACAGCCCTGTCCCCCCAGGCTCTCATATCGACAGCCAGTGAAACACCTGCGCAAAAAGGACAAGAGCAGAAACGCGCTGCGGGCAAAGAAACAGAAAACACTGTTTCGGAAACGACAACAACATCATCAATAACGGCAAAAACAACAGCTACAAACACGAATATCGAGAGTATTCACATACCAGCTGACGCTCAGGCACAACTAGCACATTTTAAACGCCTAATTGCCCAGCTTGAGTTGGATACTACTCCTCCAAACAGTCAAGCTGCCGACAACTTTACCAGCTACTACGATGAACACTCCTCTAGTGATTCAATCGTAAATATTATGGATAGCGATGATGCCCCTTGCACACCAAAGCCAGCTCAACCGCTGCCGATGAGCACTTTTCGCCACCATACTCCCACTTCGGTTGTTGCTACAAAAACCTCCACACAAGTCATTTCGCCAACATATGCAGCCATTTTGGCTGGCAATGCTGCAAATCAAAAACCCAAAAATTCAACGTGTATAAGCAGCAGCAGTGACAGCAGTTCCAACAATGCACCCGGTATTGGTGGTCCCGGCGGCAAAATCACCACCACAGCCACTACCGGTGCATCTCACTATAAGTTACTGCATCCCACAGGCAAAACAGCCAATCAAATTCGCAAAAATAATGCACGAAAGTCAAATCGCCAAAACTCGGCAATTTCTCGCCTATCCCAGCAAGATGCTCAAAGACGCAACCAATTTGCAAATCGGTTCACACTATTATCTGAATCCGACTTTGAAGCGCCAGATACACATCAGTCCCAACAGCTGCCGGCGAAAACTAACAATTTGGCCGCTGCCGTACAAGCTGCCCTGTCACCTGTCAAACAGTCAACAACTACGACAACAACTCCAACTAACACAAGAGCAGCATTGACAAGTATCCATTTCGCCACTGCCGCCACGGCCGTCAATGCTACTCCTTCTAACTCTCCCGACTGTCAACAACAACAGCAAGCTGGTGCGATCAATGTTTCTGCCCCTGCGGCGAAACACTACAAACCGCCACAGATATGCATTCAGCATTACAACCAGCCAGATCAAAACGGCATCGATTCTGTAATTGCCAAATTAAACGGACAAAACCCGCCCATAATTGATTATGGATTAAAATTAGGTGGTCCTGGCATATTAAGAATCCTGCCAAAAACTCTAGAGACATACTCTAAAATCATAAACGTCCTCAATACGGACAATTCAATCAATTATAACACGTACCAGAGGCGTGAGGAGCGCTCATTCCGGGTTGTGGTGCGGGGCATTCACGCCTCCACAAGCACCGGCGCAATCCGGAACGAGCTGACCTGCATGGGCTATACGATTCGCAACGTATATTGCCCAAAATATAAGAATCGCAGCGGCCCTGGTACATATCAACCGAATATATTCTTTGTGGAACTGGCTCCCGATTCCACAAAGAATCGATCTATATTCGAAATCAGAAATCTTTGCAAATACGTCGTCCGCTTCGAGTGGCCTAAAATAGATGGCAAGAATTTGCCACAGTGCCACCGATGCCAGCGCTTTAACCACACGGCCCGTTATTGCCGCCACCCTGCTCGCTGTGTGAAGTGCGGTAATGAGCACCTCACACAGACTTGCGTCAAACCGGCAAATGTGCCAGCCACTTGTGCAAACTGCGGCTCGGACCATACAGCCAATTACAAGGGCTGCCCCTTGTATCTGGATCTGCTACAAGCAAAACTGTTGTCCCTGCCAAACAGCAAAAATATCAGTCCGAATGTTCGGCAGCCTCAGCCGAAATTACAGCGGCGGCAAAAGCAGCCTCAGCGCCAGCAATCTGCTCAACTGCAACTGCAACAGCAGCAGCAACAGCAAAAACAACAACAAGTTCAGCTGCAGCGCCAGCTGCCAAAGCCTAAGCTAATCAACAACAAAAATAACAAGAAATCAAAACAAAATGGTGGACAGATAGGAACGCAACCAATACAAAATCAAAAATTACAAACTAGCACTCCAGCTGGAGTTCCCCGAAAATCTGCCACACCAATCACAAACAACAACATCAATACGGCAAACAATGCCAATAACTCCAATCCCCCCACCGTCTCCTCATCCAACTCCTTGGATCCACGCTCTAGATGGGCGCGGATCCAAAGTTTACAACAACAACAACAGCAGCAACGCCAACTTGAGAGACCTGACTCTGTTCAAACCAGAGAACAGATCATCTCAAGGCAGCGCCAGATGCTAGAAAATTGGTCCATCCGGCAACAAGCCACCACCGCCAATCAACCCGTCACACAACAACAATCCACGCCAATGCAAGTTGACGTTGAGCAGCGACAGCTACTACCATCACCACAACAACAGCAACTTTACCAAACACCCTCCTCCAACGATCTGCAAAACGATATACTGCTTCAAATGGCCAACAAGCAGCAAGAGCAGTTAGACGGTCTGATGGGCTCGGTGTTGATATTGCAACAACAATTGCAAGGAGTGCTCCGCCTAGGCGCAGATTCTACACCGCTCGCTGTACCATGGTCAAATTCAAGCCAATAATTTGAATGAATTCAGATACCCGGTTTCATTGACTCATCTACTGCTCAATCAAAATTAAAATCCTGGAAAAAATAGCAACTTTTACTTACCTCCAACTTACCTTTTATTAGTTAATTTCCCAAACCAAATCTTTATTTTAGTACTTACCCGTTACTTACCTCCTTATTATTTTTACCTACCTTATTTACTTACCTTTTTAATTTATCCTCAAGCAGCTATTATTTTCCTAAAAATATACCAACCTCATCACAAATTGCATTTCTCAATGCAACACAACACAATCATCAATGCAATTGTCAACAAGTTGCAAAATACAAAAATGCCACAACAAATTGCCAGCCATGTTCCGCTATGTGCGCCTCTGTGTCTGCTCGCTCACAACACTCCAGCTTTTCCAATGCTCGAATACAGTGAGCTTATGCACACACACGCGCACAAGAGCGCGCTTCCTATTCGTCAATGCGCTGGCGCACACTAAAACATAAGCAGACGAAACAAGATGTCTGTTCCACACTTGCCCACCCCATGACCAATGGCAACAGAAGCTGCTATTTGCATCCCTAACCGGCCTACGAGGGAAGACGGGCAACTTCCTTTTCAAGAAAAGCTCCAGAAATCCACATTTGGCAGCATCAAACATCATCACACCTTTACACACACACACACACAATCACATCGAGAAAAAGCAATGAACACAAACATAGCACACAATATGCTTATCATTGCCTCTTCACACCAATAAATCTGCCAATTCAAAATTCCTCTTGCTAAAAACTTCTCCATCTCAACCATCTTTTTTATCCCGCATCGCAAATATTTAATCATAGCCAACACGCATTTGATAACAGCCAGTGCAAATATATTTAAATTATTGAAATTTAAATGAACTGAGAGAAGGTACTCGGCTAAAATAACATCAATTTTCTTATCAACTGCGGTGTTATTTATCTGCTTTTGATGTGGGAAACAGAGGATAGGGAGATTTTTTAAATTGGGAAAACAAAAAACCAACAATCAACACAGGACGGACATGACAAATCACAGTTGTGAATTGTGGAGTGGCCCTGTGTGTTCTCTGTTCATTTGCCAACCCTATGTCTCGGGCAATGCAGACACACACACCATACAATTGGGAACACACACACACTGTATATTCATGCGCCGAGTCCAATTCTCTATCAATAAGATACAAGAAAACATTTCTCCTTATTTCGTACATCAAACACAGACAAATCACAACGAAAAATTATTATTTTCATAAACTCCATTAAATAAATTCTCTCATCATTTTGCTGTACTCTTATCAATAATGCTGGCTTATGGCGAACCAGAACACATAAACATATCACAAAACACAAAAATTTAAAATGTATAGAATTAAGGAAGTATATATCAATAAACTCTGGAGGGGGGATTGGTTCGGTGTGTGACGGTGGGAAGGGGGATACTTCGTACCGCTACAGGATAGTGGCCTGTGTGTGGGTGTGCGGTATGCATGTGATGGTGATGGTTTGGAGCGGTTGACGAGCATGAGCTAGTAGGCACCTTTAATGCTGCCTCGCCATGTCTCGAGCCCTCCAGGCCACCACGACCATGCATACTCAAACACTCGCTCGCTCTCTGTGCGATGCGAATGCTCGATGCCCGACGCTCGCTACTCGGTACTCGGTACACGATGCTCGGTGTCCTCGATCCCGTTTCCCATTCGTCTCATCCGACCCGGTCTCCTGCTCAACCTAAAACAGAAAGAAGCACGACGCGCGATAGCCGCCACAGAGATTGATGCCACTGCTTCAAGAAGACGCAGGTTCCCACGGCGATTTACTAGGCCAAACTCAGGAAACGCTGCCATTGATGCCGCTCCTAAAGATGAGTAACATAGGACGAAAACTATCGTTGAAAATTAAAATACCAAAAATGCGTTTAGCCGATAAGTTAGTATATAAGAAAATAGCGTCACGCTGTAACAGGGCTGCAAAATGTTTTGCCCACATATTATAAAAACTTCTGTTGCCATTTAAATTTAAAATAAGTTGCTATGTTAAAGTAATGAGTTAAAATAAAAATAAAGACACCGTCAGTATCTCTCTGGCGGGCAAGTGGTTAAAAAAAAAAAAAAAAAAACAATTCCTGGACAAGTTGTGGAGGGTGAGAGACGCCACTAGATGTTTCCAAACCACGACGATGATGCGTTGTCCTGCAAGCAAAGGTACATGAATAAACATTGTTTAAAATACATACTTACCAAGAAGATGATATGCTCCACGACGGCCTGCTGGCTAAAATCTCAATTTGGAGTGAGCGACGGCCTCGGCATCGCCCACTCAAACAAACTATGCAACACCTCAGCAGCTCCTTGTGGACTTCATCTAGCATCCTGAACTGCAACCGGCCTGTTTGCGGGCCACCCAATACGTTGCTGCGGCCGCCAAGTCAGCTGACATGCAATTCCTGGACAAGTTGTGGAGTGTGAGAGACGTCACTAGATGCTTCCAAACCATGACGCTGAAGTGCTGTCCTGCAAATAAAGACGATGGGCCTACGACGGTCAACGGGGCCAAATACTCAATTCGGTGCGAGCGACTGCCTAGGCATCGTCCATCCAAACAAAATATAAATAGCACAACAGCTTCTTTGGGGTCCTATCCAGCACCCTGAAACGCCACCGGCCTGTTTCCAAGAAGATGATATGCTCCACGACGACCTGCTGGTTAAATACTCAATTTGGAGTGAGCGACGGCTTCGGCATCGCCCACTCAAACAAAGTATGCAACAGCTCGGCAGCTCCTTGTGGGCTCCATCTAGCATCCTGAACTGCAACCGGCCTGTTTGCGGGCCACCCAATACGCTGCTGCGGCCGCCAAGTCAGCTGACATGCAATTCCTGGACAAGTTGTGGAGGGTGAGAGACGCCACTAGATGTTTCCAAACCACGACGATGATGCGCTGTCCTGCAAGCAAAGGTACATAAATAAACATTGTTTAAAATACATACTTACCAAGAAGATGATATGCTCCACGACGGCCTGCTGGCTAAAATCTCAATTTGGAGTGAGCGACGGCCTCGGCATTGCCCACTCAAACAAAGTATGCAACAGCTCGGCAGCTCCTTGTGGGCTCCATCTAGCATCCTGAACTGCAACCGGCCTGTTTGCGGGCCACCCAATACGCTGCTGCGGCCGCCAAGTCAGCTGACATGCAATTCCTGGACAAGTTGTGGAGGGTGAGAGACGCCACTAGATGTTTCCAAACCACGACGATGATGCGCTGTCCTGCAAGCAAAGGTACATAAATAAACATTGTTAAAAATACATACTTACCAAGAAGATGATATGCTCCACGACGGCCTGCTGGCTAAAATCTCAATTTGGAGTGAGCGACGGCCTCGGCATCGTCCACTCAAACAGACTATGCAACAGCTCAGCAGCTCCTTGTGGGCTTCATTTAGCATCCTGAACTGCAACCGGCCTGTTTGCGGGCCACCCAATACGTTGCTGCGGCCGTCAAGTCAGCTGACATGCAATTCCTGGACAAGTTGTGGAGTGTGAGAGACGTCACTAGATGCTTCCAAACCATGACGCTGAAGTGCTGTCCTGCAAATAAAGACGATGCGCCTACGACGGTCAACGGGGCCAAATACTCAATTCGGTGCGAGCGACTGCCTAGGCATCGTCCATCCAAACAAAATATAAATAGCACAACAGCTTCTTGGGGGTCCTATCCAGCACCCTGAAACGCCACCGGCCTGTTTTCCAGGCCATCCATTACTACTGAGCCGGTTTAATGCGCTGCTGTGACCGCCAAGTCCACTGACATGCAACTATCAGCTCCTTGTGGGCTCCATCTAGCATCCTGAACTGCAACCGGCCTGTTTGCCTGCCACCCAATACGCTGCTGCGGCCGCCAAGTCAGCTGACATGCAATTCCTGGACAAGTTGTGGAGGGTGAGAGACGCCACTAGATGTTTCCAAACCACGACGATGATGCGCTGTCCTGCAAGCAAAGGTACATAAATAAACATTGTTAAAAATACATACTTACCATGAAGATGATATGCTCCACGACGGCCTGCTGGCTAAAATCTCAATTTGGAGTGAGCGACGGCCTCGGCATCGTCCACTCAAACAGACTATGCAACAGCTCAGCAGCTCCTTGTGGGCTTCATTTAGCATCCTGAACTGCAACCGGCCTGTTTGCGGGCCACCCAATACGTTGCTGCGGCCGCCAAGTCAGCTGACATGCAATTCCTGGACAAGTTGTGGAGTGTGAGAGACGTCACTAGATGCTTCCAAACCATGACGCTGAAGTGCTGTCCTGCAAATAAAGACGATGCGCCTACGACGGTCAACGGGGCCAAATACTCAATTCGGTGCGAGCGACTGCCTAGGCATCGTCCATCCAAACAAAATATAAATAGCACAACAGCTTCTTGGGGGTCCTATCCAGCACCCTGAAACGCCACCGGCCTGTTTTCCAGGCCATCCATTACTACTGAGCCGGTTTAATGCGCTGCTGTGACCGCCAAGTCCACTGACATGCAACTATCAGACAAGATGATCTGCTCCACGACGACCCACTGAGCCAAACCACTATTCGGCAAGAGCGACGGTATAGCTCAGCAGCCCCATGTGGGCTCCCCTTACTTCCTGAATTGCCCGAGTGGCCACCCATCATAAGCGTACCTGCAAGCTGAGTGAGAAGCACGACGCGCGATAGCCGCCACAGAGATTGATGCCACTGCTTCAAGAAGACGCAGGTTCCCACGGCGATTTACTAGGCCAAACTCAGGAAACGCTGCCATTGATGCCGCTCCTAAAGATGAGTAATATAGGACGAAAACTATCGTTGAAAATTAAAATACCAAAAATGCGTTTAGCCGATAAGTTGGTATATAAGAAAATACCGTCACGCTGTAACAGGGCTGCAAAATGTTTTGCCCACATATTATAAAAACTTCTGTTGCCATTTAAATTTAAAATAAGTTGCTATGTTAAAGTAATGAGTTAAATTAAAAATAAAGACACCGTCAGTATCTCTCTGGCGGGCAAGTGGTTAAAAAAAAAAAAAAAAAAACAATTCCTGGACAAGTTGTGGAGGGTGAGAGACGCCACTAGATATTTCCAAACCACGATGATGATGCGCTGTCCTGCAAGCAAAGGTACATAAATAAACATTGTTAAAAATACATACTTACCAAGAAGATGATATGCTCCACGACGGCCTGCTGGCTAAAATCTCAATTTGGAGTGAGCGACGGCCTCGGCATCGCCCACTCAAACAAACTATGCAACAGCTCAGCAGCTCCTTGTGGGCTTCATCTTGCATCCTGAACTTCAACCGGCCTGTTTGCGGGCCACCCAATACGCTGCTGCGGCCGCCAAGTCAGCTGACATGCAATTCCTGGACAAGTTGTGGAGTGTGAGAGACGTCACTAGATGCTTCCAAACCATGACGCTGAAGTGCTGTCCTGCAAATAAAGACGATGCGCCTACGACGGTCAACTGGGCCAAATACTTAATTCGGTGCGAGCGACTGCCTAGGCATCGTCCATCCAAACAAAATATAAATAGCACAACAGCTTCTTGGGATTCCTATCCAGCACCCTGAAACGCCACCGGCCTGTTTCCAAGAAGATGATATGCTCCACGACGACCTGCTGGTTAAATACTCAATTTGGAGTGAGCGACGGCTTCGGCATCGCCCACTCAAACAAAGTATGCAACAGCTCGGCAGCTCCTTGTGGGCTCCATCTAGCATCCTGAACTGCAACCGGCCTGTTTGCGGGCCACCCAATACGCTGCTGCGGCCGCCAAGTCAGCTGACATGCAATTCCTGGACAAGTTGTGGAGGGTGAGAGACGCCACTAGATGTTTCCAAACCACGACGATGATGCGCTGTCCTGCAAGCAAAGGTACATAAATAAACATTGTTTAAAATACATACTTACCAAGAAGATGATATGCTCCACGACGGCCTGTTGGCTAAAATCTCAATTTGGAGTGAGCGACGGCCTCGGCATCGCCCACTCAAACAAACTATGCAACAGCTCAGCAGCTCCTTGTGGGCTTCATCTAGCATCCTGAACTGCAACCGGCCTGTTTGCGGGCCACCCAATACGTTGCTGCGGCCGCCAAGTCAGCTGACATGCAATTCCTGGACAAGTTGTGGAGTGTGAGAGACGTCACTAGATGCTTCCAAACCATGACGCTGAAGTGCTGTCCTGCAAATAAAGACGATGCGCCTACGACGGTCAACTGGGCCAAATACTCAATTCGGTGCGAGCGACTGCCTAGGCATCGTCCATCCAAACAAAATATAAATAGCACAACAGTTTCTTGGGGGTACTATCCAGCACCCTGAAACGCCACCGGCCTGTTTCCAAGAAGATGATATGCTCCACGACGACCTGCTGGTTAAATACTCAATTTGGAGTGAGCGACGGCTTCGGCATCGCCCACTCAAACAAAGTATGCAACAGCTCGGCAGCTCCTTGTGGGCTCCATCTAGCATCCTGAACTGCAACCGGCCTGTTTGCGGGCCACCCAATACGCTGCTGCGGCCGCCAAGTCAGCTGACAAGCAATTCCCGGACAAGTTGTGGAGGGTGAGAGACGGCACTAGATGTTTCCAAACCACGACGATGATGCGCTGTCCTGCAAGCAAAGGTACATAAATAAACATTGTTTAAAATACATACTTACCAAGAAGATGATATGCTCCACGACGGCCTGCTGGCTAAAATCTCAATTTGGAGTGAGCGACGGCCTCGGCATCGCCCACTCAAACAAACTATGCAACAGCTCGGCAGCTCCTTGTGGGCTCCATCTAGCATCCGGAACTGCAACCGGCCTGTTTGCGGGCCACCCAATACGCTGCTGCGGCCGCCAAGTCAGCTGACATGCAATTCCTGGACAAGTTGTGGAGTGTGAGAGACGTCACTAGATGCTTCCAAACCATGACGCTGAAGTGCTGTCCTGCAAATAAAGACGATGCGCCTACGACGGTCAACGGGGCCAAATACTCAATTCGGTGCGAGCGACTGCCTAGGCATCGTCCATCCAAACAAAATATAAATAGCACAACAGCTTCTTGGGGGTCCTATCCAGCACCCTGAAACGCCACCGGCCTGTTTTCCAGGCCATCCATTACTACTGAGCCGGTTTAATGCGCTGCTGTGACCGCCAAGTCCACTGACATGCAACTATCAGACAAGATGATCTGCTCCACGACGACCCACTGAGCCAAACCACTATTCGGCAAGAGCGACGGTATAGCTCAGCAGCCCCATGTGGGCTCCCCTTACTTCCTGAATTGCCCGAGTGGCCACCCATCATAAGCGTACCTGCAAGCTGAGTGAGAAGCACGACGCGCGATAGCCGCCACAGAGATTGATGCCACTGCTTCAAGAAGACGCAGGCTCCCACGGCGATTTACTAGGCCAAACTCAGGAAACGCTGCCATTGATGCCGCTCCTAAAGATGAGTAATATAGGACGAAAACTATCGTTGAAAATTAAAATACCAAAACTGCTTTTAGCCGATAAGTTAGTATATAAGAAAATACCGTCACGCTGTAACAGGGCTGCAAAATGTTTTGCCCACATATTATAAAAACTTCTGTTGCCGTTTAAATTTAAAATAAGTTGCTATGTTAAAGTAATGAGTTAAATTAAAAATAAAGACACCGTCAGTATCTTTCTGGCGGGCAAGTGGTTAAAAAAAAAAAAAAAAAAAAAAACAATTCCTGGACAAGTTGTGGAGGGTGAGAGACGCCACTAGATGTTTCCAAACCACGACGATGATGCGCTGTCCTGCAAGCAAAGGTACATAAATAAACATTGTTTAAAATACATACTTACCAAGAAGATGATGCGCTCCACGACGGCCTGCTGGCTAAAAACTCAATTTGGAGTGAGTGACGGCCTCGGCATCGCCCACTCAAATAAAATATGCAACAGCTCAGCAGCTCCTTGTGGGCTCCATTTAGCACCCTGAACTGCAACCGGCCTGTTTGCGGGCCACCCAATACGCTGCTGCGGCCGCCAAGTCAGCTGACATGCAATTCCTGGACAAGTTGTGGAGGGTGAGAGACGCCACTAGATGTTTCCAAACCACGACGATGATGCGCTGTCCTGCAAGCAAAGGTACATAAATAAACATTGTTTAAAATACATACTTACCAAGAAGATGATATGCTCCACGACGGCCTGCTGGCTAAAATCTCAATTTGGAGTGAGCGACGGCCTCGGCATCGCCCACTCAAACAAACTATGCAACAGCTCAGCAGCTCCTTGTGGGCTCCATCTAGCATCCTGAACTGCAACCGGCCTGTTTGCGGGCCACCCAATACGCTGCTGCGGCCGCCAAGTCAGCTGACATGCAATTCCTGGACAAGTTGTGGAGGGTGAGACACGCCACTAGATGTTTCCAAACCATGACGCTGAAGTGCTGTCCTGCAAATAAAGACGATGCGCCTACGACGGTCAACGGGGCCAAATACTCAATTCGGTGCGAGCGACTGCCTAGGCATCGTCCATCCAAACAAAATATAAATAGCACAACAGCTTCTTGGGGGTCCTATCCAGCACCCTGAAACGCCACCGGCCTGTTTTCCAGGCCATCCATTTCTACTGAGCCGGTTTAATGCGCTGCTGTGACCGCCAAGTCCACTGACATGCAACTATCAGACAAGATGATCTGTTCCACGACGACCCACTGAGCCAAACCACTATTCGGCAAGAGCGACGGTATAGCTCAGCAGCCCCATGTGGGCTCCCCTTACTTCCTGAATTGCCCGAGTGGCCACCCATCATAAGCGTACCTGCAAGCTGAGTGAGAAGCACGACGCGCGATAGCCGCCACAGAGATTGATGCCACTGCTTCAAGAAGACGCAGGTTCCCACGGCGATTTACTAGGCCAAACTCAGGAAACGCTGCCATTGATGCCGCTCCTAAAGATGAGTAATATAGGACGATAACTATCGTTGCAAATTAAAATACCAAAAATGCGTTTAGCCGATAAGTTAGTATATAAGAAAATACCGACACGCTGTAACAGGGCTGCAAAATGTTTTGCCCACATATTATAAAAACTTCTGTTGCCGTTTAAATTTAAAATAAGTTGCTATGTTAAAGTAATGAGTTAAATTAAAAATAAAGACACCGTCAGTATCTTTCTGGCGGGTAAGTGGTTAAAAAAAAAAAAAAAAAAAAACAATTCCTGGACAAGTTGTGGAGGGTGAGAGACGCCACTAGATGTTTCCAAACCACGACGATGATGCGCTGTCCTGCAAGCAAAGGTACATAAATAAACATTGTTTAAAATACATACTTACCAAGAAGATGATATGCTCCACGACGGCCTGCTGGCTAAAATCTCAATTTGGAGTGAGCGACGGCCTCGGCATCGCCCACTCAAACAAACTATGCAACAGCTCGGCAGCTCCTTGTGGGCTCCATCTAGCATCCGGAACTGCAACCGGCCTGTTTGCGGGCCACCCAATACGCTGCTGCGGCCGCCAAGTCAGCTGACATGCAATTCCTGGACAAGTTGTGGAGTGTGAGAGACGTCACTAGATGCTTCCAAACCATGACGCTGAAGTGCTGTCCTGCAAATAAAGACGATGCGCCTACGACGGTCAACGGGGCCAAATACTCAATTCGGTGCGAGCGACTGCCTAGGCATCGTCCATCCAAACAAAATATAAATAGCACAACAGCTTCTTGGGGGTCCTATCCAGCACCCTGAAACGCCACCGGCCTGTTTTCCAGGCCATCCATTACTACTGAGCCGGTTTAATGCGCTGCTGTGACCGCCAAGTCCACTGACATGCAACTATCAGACAAGATGATCTGCTCCACGACGACCCACTGAGCCAAACCACTATTCGGCAAGAGCGACGGTATAGCTCAGCAGCCCCATGTGGGCTCCCCTTACTTCCTGAATTGCCCGAGTGGCCACCCATCATAAGCGTACCTGCAAGCTGAGTGAGAAGCACGACGCGCGATAGCCGCCACAGAGATTGATGCCACTGCTTCAAGAAGACGCAGGCTCCCACGGCGATTTACTAGGCCAAACTCAGGAAACGCTGCCATTGATGCCGCTCCTAAAGATGAGTAATATAGGACGAAAACTATCGTTGAAAATTAAAATACCAAAAATGCGTTTAGCCGATAAGTTAGTATATAAGAAAATACCGTCACGCTGTAACAGGGCTGCAAAATGTTTTGCCCACATATTATAAAAACTTCTGTTGCCGTTTAAATTTAAAATAAGTTGCTATGTTAAAGTAATGAGTTAAATTAAAAATAAAGACACCGTCAGTATCTTTCTGGCGGGCAAGTGGTTAAAAAAAAAAAAAAAAAAAAACAATTCCTGGACAAGTTGTGGAGGGTGAGAGACGCCACTAGATGTTTCCAAACCACGACGATGATGCGCTGTCCTGCAAGCAAAGGTACATAAATAAACATTGTTTAAAATACATACTTACCAAGAAGATGATGCGCTCCACGACGGCCTGCTGGCTAAAAACTCAATTTGGAGTGAGTGACGGCCTCGGCATCGCCCACTCAAATAAAATATGCAACAGCTCAGCAGCTCCTTGTGGGCTCCATTTAGCACCCTGAACTGCAACCGGCCTGTTTGCGGGCCACCCAATACGCTGCTGCGGCCGCCAAGTCAGCTGACATGCAATTCCTGGACAAGTTGTGGAGGGTGAGAGACGCCACTAGATGTTTCCAAACCACGACGATGATGCGCTGTCCTGCAAGCAAAGGTACATAAATAAACATTGTTTAAAATACATACTTACCAAGAAGATGATATGCTCCACGACGGCCTGCTGGCTAAAATCTCAATTTGGAGTGAGCGACGGCCTCGGCATCGCCCACTCAAACAAACTATGCAACAGCTCAGCAGCTCCTTGTGGGCTCCATCTAGCATCCTGAACTGCAACCGGCCTGTTTGCGGGCCACCCAATACGCTGCTGCGGCCGCCAAGTCAGCTGACATGCAATTCCTGGACAAGTTGTGGAGGGTGAGACACGCCACTAGATGTTTCCAAACCATGACGCTGAAGTGCTGTCCTGCAAATAAAGACGATGCGCCTACGACGGTCAACGGGGCCAAATACTCAATTCGGTGCGAGCGACTGCCTAGGCATCGTCCATCCAAACAAAATATAAATAGCACAACAGCTTCTTGGGGGTCCTATCCAGCACCCTGAAACGCGACCGGCCTGTTTTCCAGGCCATCCATTACTACTGAGCCGGTTTAATGCGCTGCTGTGACCGCCAAGTCCACTGACTTTCAGACAAGATGATCTGCTCCACGACGACCCACTGAGCCAAACCACTATTCGGCAAGAGCGACGGTATAGCTCAGCAGCCCCATGTGGGCTCCCCTTACTTCCTGAATTGCCCGAGTGGCCACCCATCATAAGCGTACCTGCAAGCTGAGTGAGAAGCACGACGCGCGATAGCCGCCACAGAGATTGATGCCACTGCTTCAAGAAGACGCAGGCTCCCACGGCGATTTACTAGGCCAAACTCAGGAAACGCTGCCATTGATGCCGCTCCTAAAGATGAGTAATATAGGACGAAAACTATCGTTGAAAATTAAAATACCAAAAATGCGTTTAGCCGATAAGTTAGTATATAAGAAAATACCGTCACGCTGTAACAGGGCTGCAAAATGTTTTGCCCACATATTATAAAAACTTCTGTTGCCGTTTAAATTTAAAATAAGTTGCTATGTTAAAGTAATGAGTTAAATTAAAAATAAAGACACCGTCAGTATCTTTCTGGCGGGCAAGTGGTTAAAAAAAAAAAAAAAAAAAAACAATTCCTGGACAAGTTGTGGAGGGTGAGAGACGCCACTAGATGTTTCCAAACCACGACGATGATGCGCTGTCCTGCAAGCAAAGGTACATAAATAAACATTGTTTAAAATACATACTTACCAAGAAGATGATGCGCTCCACGACGGCCTGCTGGCTAAAAACTCAATTTGGAGTGAGTGACGGCCTCGGCATCGCCCACTCAAATAAAATATGCAACAGCTCAGCAGCTCCTTGTGGGCTCCATTTAGCACCCTGAACTGCAACCGGCCTGTTTGCGGGCCACCCAATACGCTGCTGCGGCCGCCAAGTCAGCTGACATGCAATTCCTGGACAAGTTGTGGAGGGTGAGAGACGCCACTAGATGTTTCCAAACCACGACGATGATGCGCTGTCCTGCAAGCAAAGGTACATAAATAAACATTGTTTAAAATACATACTTACCAAGAAGATGATATGCTCCACGACGGCCTGCTGGCTAAAATCTCAATTTGGAGTGAGCGACGGCCTCGGCATCGCCCACTCAAACAAACTATGCAACAGCTCAGCAGCTCCTTGTGGGCTCCATCTAGCATCCTGAACTGCAACCGGCCTGTTTGCGGGCCACCCAATACGCTGCTGCGGCCGCCAAGTCAGCTGACATGCAATTCCTGGACAAGTTGTGGAGGGTGAGACACGCCACTAGATGTTTCCAAACCATGACGCTGAAGTGCTGTCCTGCAAATAAAGACGATGCGCCTACGACGGTCAACGGGGCCAAATACTCAATTCGGTGCGAGCGACTGCCTAGGCATCGTCCATCCAAACAAAATATAAATAGCACAACAGCTTCTTGGGGGTCCTATCCAGCACCCTGAAACGCCACCGGCCTGTTTTCCAGGCCATCCATTACTACTGAGCCGGTTTAATGCGCTGCTGTGACCGCCAAGTCCACTGACTTTCAGACAAGATGATCTGCTCCACGACGACCCACTGAGCCAAACCACTATTCGGCAAGAGCGACGGTATAGCTCAGCAGCCCCATGTGGGCTCCCCTTACTTCCTGAATTGCCCGAGTGGCCACCCATCATAAGCGTACCTGCAAGCTGAGTGAGAAGCACGACGCGCGATAGCCGCCACAGAGATTGATGCCACTGCTTCAAGAAGACGCAGGCTCCCACGGCGATTTACTAGGCCAAACTCAGGAAACGCTGCCATTGATGCCGCTCCTAAAGATGAGTAATATAGGACGAAAACTATCGTTGAAAATTAAAATACCAAAAATGCGTTTAGCCGATAAGTTAGTATATAAGAAAATACCGTCACGCTGTAACAGGGCTGCAAAATGTTTTGCCCACATATTATAAAAACTTCTGTTGCCGTTTAAATTTAAAATAAGTTGCTATGTTAAAGTAATGAGTTAAATTAAAAATAAAGACACCGTCAGTATCTTTCTGGCGGGCAAGTGGTTAAAAAAAAAAAAAAAAAAAACAATTCCTGGACAAGTTGTGGAGGGTGAGAGACGCCACTAGATGTTTCCAAACCACGACGATGATGCGCTGTCCTGCAAGCAAAGGTACATAAATAAACATTGTTTAAAATACATACTTACCAAGAAGATGATGCGCTCCACGACGGCCTGCTGGCTAAAAACTCAATTTGGAGTGAGTGACGGCCTCGGCATCGCCCACTCAAATAAAATATGCAACAGCTCAGCAGCTCCTTGTGGGCTCCATTTAGCACCCTGAACTGCAACCGGCCTGTTTGCGGGCCACCCAATACGCTGCTGCGGCCGCCAAGTCAGCTGACATGCAATTCCTGGACAAGTTGTGGAGGGTGAGAGACGCCACTAGATGTTTCCAAACCACGACGATGATGCGCTGTCCTGCAAGCAAAGGTACATAAATAAACATTGTTTAAAATACATACTTACCAAGAAGATGATATGCTCCACGACGGCCTGCTGGCTAAAATCTCAATTTGGAGTGAGCGACGGCCTCGGCATCGCCCACTCAAACAAACTATGCAACAGCTCAGCAGCTCCTTGTGGGCTCCATCTAGCATCCTGAACTGCAACCGGCCTGTTTGCGGGCCACCCAATACGCTGCTGCGGCCGCCAAGTCAGCTGACATGCAATTCCTGGACAAGTTGTGGAGGGTGAGACACGCCACTAGATGTTTCCAAACCATGACGCTGAAGTGCTGTCCTGCAAATAAAGACGATGCGCCTACGACGGTCAACGGGGCCAAATACTCAATTCGGTGCGAGCGACTGCCTAGGCATCGTCCATCCAAACAAAATATAAATAGCACAACAGCTTCTTGGGGGTCCTATCCAGCACCCTGAAACGCCACCGGCCTGTTTTCCAGGCCATCCATTACTACTGAGCCGGTTTAATGCGCTGCTGTGACCGCCAAGTCCACTGACTTTCAGACAAGATGATCTGCTCCACGACGACCCACTGAGCCAAACCACTATTCGGCAAGAGCGACGGTATAGCTCAGCAGCCCCATGTGGGCTCCCCTTACTTCCTGAATTGCCCGAGTGGCCACCCATCATAAGCGTACCTGCAAGCTGAGTGAGAAGCACGACGCGCGATAGCCGCCACAGAGATTGATGCCACTGCTTCAAGAAGACGCAGGTTCCCACGGCGATTTACTAGGCCAAACTCAGGAAACGCTGCCATTGATGCCGCTCCTAAAGATGAGTAATATAGGACGATAACTATCGTTGCAAATTAAAATACCAAAAATGCGTTTAGCCGATAAGTTAGTATATAAGAAAATACCGACACGCTGTAACAGGGCTGCAAAATGTTTTGCCCACATATTATAAAAACTTCTGTTGCCGTTTAAATTTAAAATAAGTTGCTATGTTAAAGTAATGAGTTAAATTAAAAATAAAGACACCGTCAGTATCTTTCTGGCGGGTAAGTGGTTACAAAAAAAAAAAAAAAAAACAATTCCTGGACAAGTTGTGGAGGGTGAGAGACGCCACTAGATGTTTCCAAACCACGACGATGATGCGCTGTCCTGCAAGCAAAGGTACATAAATAAACATTGTTTAAAATACATACTTACCAAGAAGATGATATGCTCCACGACGGCCTGCTGGCTAAAATCTCAATTTGGAGTGAGCGACGGCCTCGGCATCGCCCACTCAAACAAAGTATGCAACAGCTCGGCAGCTCCTTGTGGGCTCCATCTAGCATCCTGAACTGCAACCGGCCTGTTTGCGGGCCACCCAATACGCTGCTGCGGCCGCCAAGTCAGCTGACATGCAATTCCTGGACAAGTTGTGGAGGGTGAGAGACGCCACTAGATGTTTCCAAACCACGACGATGATGCGCTGTCCTGCAAGCAAAGGTACATAAATAAACATTGTTAAAAATACATACTTACCAAGAAGATGATATGCTCCACGACGGCCTGCTGGCTAAAATCTCAATTTGGAGTGAGCGACGGCCTCGGCATCGTCCACTCAAACAGACTATGCAACAGCTCAGCAGCTCCTTGTGGGCTTCATTTAGCATCCTGAACTGCAACCGGCCTGTTTGCGGGCCACCCAATACGTTGCTGCGGCCGCCAAGTCAGCTGACATGCAATTCCTGGACAAGTTGTGGAGTGTGAGAGACGTCACTAGATGCTTCCAAACCATGACGCTGAAGTGCTGTCCTGCAAATAAAGACGATGCGCCTACGACGGTCAACGGGGCCAAATACTCAATTCGGTGCGAGCGACTGCCTAGGCATCGTCCATCCAAACAAAATATAAATAGCACAACAGCTTCTTGGGGGTCCTATCCAGCGCCCTGAAACGCCACCGGCCTGTTTTCCAGGCCATCCATTACTACTGAGCCGGTTTAATGCGCTGCTGTGACCGCCAAGTCCACTGACATGCAACTATCAGACAAGATGATCTGCTCCACGACGACCCACTGAGCCAAACCACTATTCGGCAAGAGCGACGGTATAGCTCAGAAGCCCCATGTGGGCTCCCCTTACTTCCTGAATTGCCCGAGTGGCCACCCATCATAAGCGTACCTGCAAGCTGAGTGAGAAGCACGACGCGCGATAGCCGCCACAGAGATTGATGCCACTGCTTCAAGAAGACGCAGGTTCCCACGGCGATTTACTAGGCCAAACTCAGGAAACGCTGCCATTGATGCCGCTCCTAAAGATGAGTAATATAGGACGAAAACTATCGTTGAAAATTAAAATACCAAAAATGCGTTTAGCCGATAAGTTAGTATATAAGAAAATACCGTCACGCTGTAACAGGGCTGCAAAATGTTTTGCCCACATATTATAAAAACTTCTGTTGCCATTTAAATTTAAAATAAGTTGCTATGTTAAAGTAATGAGTTAAATTAAAAATAAAGACACCGTCAGTATCTCTCTGGCGGGCAAGTGGTTAAAAAAAAAAAAAAAAAAACAATTCCTGGACAAGTTGTGGAGGGTGAGAGACGCCACTAGATGTTTCCAAACCACGACGATGATGCGCTGTCCTGCAGGCAAAGGTACATAAATAAACATTGTTTAAAATACATACTTACCAAGAAGATGATATGCTCCACGACGGCCTGCTGGCTAAAATCTCAATTTGGAGTGAGCGACGGCCTCGGCATCGCCCACTCAAACAAACTATGCAACAGCTCAGCAGCTCCTTGTGGGCTTCATCTACCATCCTCAACTGCAACCGGCCTGTTTGCGGGCCACCCAATACGTTGCTGCGGCCGCCAAGTCAGCTGACATGCAATTCCTGGACAAGTTGTGGAGTGTGAGAGACGTCACTAGATGCTTCCAAACCATGACGCTGAAGTGCTGTCCTGCAAATAAAGACGATGCGCCTACGACGGTCAACTGGGCCAAATACTCAATTCGGTGCGAGCGACTGCCTAGGCATCGTCCATCCAAACAAAATATAAATAGCACAACAGCTTCTTGGGGGTCCTATCCAGCACCCTGAAACGCCACCGGCCTGTTTCCAAGAAGATGATATGCTCCACGACGACCTGCTGGTTAAATACTCAATTTGGAGTGAGCGACGGCTTCGGCATCGCCCACTCAAACAAAGTATGCAACAGCTCGGCAGCTCCTTGTGGGCTCCATCTAGCATCCTGAACTGCAACCGGCCTGTTTGCGGGCCACCCAATACGCTGCTGCGGCCGCCAAGTCAGCTGACAAGCAATTCCTGGACAAGTTGTGGAGGGTGAGAGACGGCACTAGATGTTTCCAAACCACGACGATGATGCGCTGTCCTGCAAGCAAAGGTACATAAATAAACATTGTTTAAAATACATACTTACCAAGAAGATGATATGCTCCACGACGGCCTGCTGGCTAAAATCTCAATTTGGAGTGAGCGACGGCCTCGGCATCGCCCACTCAAACAAACTATGCAACAGCTCAGCAGCTCCTTGTGGGCTCCATCTAGCATCCTGAACTGCAACCGGCCTGTTTGCGGGCCACCCAATACGTTGCTGCGGCCGTCAAATCAGCTGACATGCAATTCTCGGACAAGTTGTGGAGTGTGAGAGACGTCACTAGATGCTTCCAAACCATGACGCTGAAGTGCTGTCCTGCAAATAAAGACGATACGCCTACGACGGTCAACGGGGCCAAATACTCAATTCGGTGCGAGCGACTGCCTAGGCATCGTCCATCCAAACAAAATATAAATAGCACAACAGCTTCTTGGGGGTCCTATCCAGCACCCTGAAACGCCACCGGCCTGTTTCCAAGAAGATGATATGCTCCACGACGACCTGCTGGTTAAATACCCAATCTGGAGTAAGAGACGGCTCCGGCATCGCCCTCTCGAACAAAATATGCAACAGCTCAGCAGCGACTGTTGGGCTCCATCTAGCAATCTGAATCGCTACAGGCCTGCCTCCAGGCCATCCATAACTATTGAGCCGATTGAAGGCGTTGCTGTGACCGCCAAGCCAACTGACATGCAATTCCTAGGCAAGCTTCGTGGCGAGTGAGAGACGCCAACAGATGTTTCCAAACCACTACACTAAGTGCTGTCCCCCAAATAAAGACGATGCGCCTACGACGGTCGACTGGGTCAAGTACTCAATTTGATGATGCGCTGTAATGCAAGCAGAGGCACACAAATAAACACTGTTTCCAAGAAGATAATATGCTCCACGACGACCTGCTGGTTAAATACTCAATTTGGAGTGAGCGACGGCTTCGGCATCGCCCACTCAAACAAAGTATGCAACAGCTCGGCAGCTCCTTGTGGGCTCCATCTAGCATCTAGTTTGCGGGCCACCCAATACGCTGCTGCGGCCGCCAAGTCAGCTGACATGCAATTCCTGGACAAGTTGTGGAGGGTGAGAGACGCCACTAGATGTTTCCAAACCACGACGATGATGCGCTGTCCTGCAGGCAAAGGTACATAAATAAACATTGTTTAAAATACATACTTACCAAGAAGATGATATGCTCCACGACGGCCTGCTGGCTAAAATCTCAATTTGGAGTGAGCGACGGCCTCGGCATCGCCCACTCAAACAAACTATGCAACAGCTCAGCAGCTCCTTGTGGGCTTCATCTACCATCCTCAACTGCAACCGGCCTGTTTGCGGGCCACCCAATACGTTGCTGCGGCCGCCAAGTCAGCTGACATGCAATTCCTGGACAAGTTGTGGAGTGTGAGAGACGTCACTAGATGCTTCCAAACCATGACGCTGAAGTGCTGTCCTGCAAATAAAGACGATGCGCCTACGACGGTCAACTGGGCCAAATACTCAATTCGGTGCGAGCGACTGCCTAGGCATCGTCCATCCAAACAAAATATAAATAGCACAACAGCTTCTTGGGGGTCCTATCCAGCACCCTGAAACGCCACCGGCCTGTTTCCAAGAAGATGATATGCTCCACGACGACCTGCTGGTTAAATACTCAATTTGGAGTGAGCGACGGCTTCGGCATCGCCCACTCAAACAAAGTATGCAACAGCTCGGCAGCTCCTTGTGGGCTCCATCTAGCATCCTGAACTGCAACCGGCCTGTTTGCGGGCCACCCAATACGCTGCTGCGGCCGCCAAGTCAGCTGACAAGCAATTCCTGGACAAGTTGTGGAGGGTGAGAGACGGCACTAGATGTTTCCAAACCACGACGATGATGCGCTGTCCTGCAAGCAAAGGTACATAAATAAACATTGTTTAAAATACATACTTACCAAGAAGATGATATGCTCCACGACGGCCTGCTGGCTAAAATCTCAATTTGGAGTGAGCGACGGCCTCGGCATCGCCCACTCAAACAAACTATGCAACAGCTCAGCAGCTCCTTGTGGGCTCCATCTAGCATCCTGAACTGCAACCGGCCTGTTTGCGGGCCACCCAATACGTTGCTGCGGCCGTCAAATCAGCTGACATGCAATTCTCGGACAAGTTGTGGAGTGTGAGAGACGTCACTAGATGCTTCCAAACCATGACGCTGAAGTGCTGTCCTGCAAATAAAGACGATACGCCTACGACGGTCAACGGGGCCAAATACTCAATTCGGTGCGAGCGACTGCCTAGGCATCGTCCATCCAAACAAAATATAAATAGCACAACAGCTTCTTGGGGGTCCTATCCAGCACCCTGAAACGCCACCGGCCTGTTTCCAAGAAGATGATATGCTCCACGACGACCTGCTGGTTAAATACCCAATCTGGAGTAAGAGACGGCTCCGGCATCGCCCTCTCGAACAAAATATGCAACAGCTCAGCAGCGACTGTTGGGCTCCATCTAGCAATCTGAATCGCTACAGGCCTGCCTCCAGGCCATCCATAACTATTGAGCCGATTGAAGGCGTTGCTGTGACCGCCAAGCCAACTGACATGCAATTCCTAGGCAAGCTTCGTGGCGAGTGAGAGACGCCAACAGATGTTTCCAAACCACTACACTAAGTGCTGTCCCCCAAATAAAGACGATGCGCCTACGACGGTCGACTGGGTCAAGTACTCAATTTGATGATGCGCTGTAATGCAAGCAGAGGCACACAAATAAACACTGTTTCCAAGAAGATAATATGCTCCACGACGACCTGCTGGTTAAATACTCAATTTGGAGTGAGCGACGGCTTCGGCATCGCCCACTCAAACAAAGTATGCAACAGCTCGGCAGCTTCTTGTGGGCTCCATCTAGCATCCGGAACTGCAACCGGCCTGTTTGCGGGCCACCCAATACGCTGCTGCGGCCGCCAAGTCAGCTGACATGCAATTCCTGGACAAGTTGTGGAGTGTGAGAGACGTCACTAGATGCTTCCAAACCATGACGCTGAAGTGCTGTCCTGCAAATAAAGACGATGCGCCTAGGACGGTCAACGGGGCCAAATACTCAATTCGGTGCGAGCGACTGCCTAGGCATCGTCCATCCAAACAAAATATAAATAGCACAACAGCTTCTTGGGGGTCCTATCCAGCACCCTGAAACGCCACCGGCCTGTTTTCCGGGCCATCCATTACTACTGAGCCGGTTTAATGCGCTGCTGTGACCGCCAAGTTCACTGACATGCAACTATCAGACAAGATGATCTGCTCCACGACGACCCACTGAGCCAAACCACTATTCGGCAAGAGCGACGGTATAGCTCAGCAGCCCCATGTGGGCTCCCCTTACTTCCTGAATTGCCCGAGTGGCCACCCATCATAAGCGTACCTGCAAGCTGAGTGAGAAGCACGACGCGCGATAGCCGCCACAGAGATTGATGCCACTGCTTCAAGAAGACGCAGGCTCCCACGGCGATTTACTAGGCCAAACTCAGGAAACGCTGCCATTGATGCCGCTCCTAAAGATGAGTAATATAGGACGAAAACTATCGTTGAAAATTAAAATACCAAAAATGCGTTTAGCCGATAAGTTAGTATATAAGAAAATACCGTCACGCTGTAACAGGGCTGCAAAATGTTTTGCCCACATATTATAAAAACTTCTGTTGCCGTTTAAATTTAAAATAAGTTGCTATGTTAAAGTAATGAGTTAAATTAAAAATAAAGACACCGTCAGTATCTTTCTGGCGGGCAAGTGGTTAAAAAAAAAAAAAAAAAAAAACAATTCCTGGACAAGTTGTGGAGGGTGAGAGACGCCACTAGATGTTTCCAAACCACGACGATGATGCGCTGTCCTGCAAGCAAAGGTACATAAATAAACATTGTTTAAAATACATACTTACCAAGAAGATGATGCGCTCCACGACGGCCTGCTGGCTAAAAACTCAATTTGGAGTGAGTGACGGCCTCGGCATCGCCCACTCAAATAAAATATGCAACAGCTCAGCAGCTCCTTGTGGGCTCCATTTAGCACCCTGAACTGCAACCGGCCTGTTTGCGGGCCACCCAATACGCTGCTGCGGCCGCCAAGTCAGCTGACATGCAATTCCTGGACAAGTTGTGGAGGGTGAGAGACGCCACTAGATGTTTCCAAACCACGACGATGATGCGCTGTCCTGCAAGCAAAGGTACATAAATAAACATTGTTTAAAATACATACTTACCAAGAAGATGATATGCTCCACGACGGCCTGCTGGCTAAAATCTCAATTTGGAGTGAGCGACGGCCTCGGCATCGCCCACTCAAACAAACTATGCAACAGCTCAGCAGCTCCTTGTGGGCTCCATCAAGCATCCTGAACTGCAACCGGCCTGTTTGCGGGCCACCCAATACGCTGCTGCGGCCGCCAAGTCAGCTGACATGCAATTCCTGGACAAGTTGTGGAGGGTGAGACACGCCACTAGATGTTTCCAAACCATGACGCTGAAGTGCTGTCCTGCAAATAAAGACGATGCGCCTACGACGGTCAACGGGGCCAAATACTCAATTCGGTGCGAGCGACTGCCTAGGCATCGTCCATCCAAACAAAATATAAATAGCACAACAGCTTCTTGGGGGTCCTATCCAGCACCCTGAAACGCCACCGGCCTGTTTTCCAGGCCATCCATTTCTACTGAGCCGGTTTAATGCGCTGCTGTGACCGCCAAGTCCACTGACATGCAACTATCAGACAAGATGATCTGTTCCACGACGACCCACTGAGCCAAACCACTATTCGGCAAGAGCGACGGTATAGCTCAGCAGCCCCATGTGGGCTCCCCTTACTTCCTGAATTGCCCGAGTGGCCACCCATCATAAGCGTACCTGCATGCTGAGTGAGAAGCACGACGCGCGATAGCCGCCACAGAGATTGATGCCACTGCTTCAAGAAGACGCAGGTTCCCACGGCGATTTACTAGGCCAAACTCAGGAAACGCTGCCATTGATGCCGCTCCTAAAGATGAGTAATATAGGACGATAACTATCGTTGCAAATTAAAATACCAAAAATGCGTTTAGCCGATAAGTTAGTATATAAGAAAATACCGACACGCTGTAACAGGGCTGCAAAATGTTTTGCCCACATATTATAAAAACTTCTGTTGCCGTTTAAATTTAAAATAAGTTGCTATGTTAAAGTAATGAGTTAAATTAAAAATAAAGACACCGTCAGTATCTTTCTGGCGGGTAAGTGGTTAAAAAAAAAAAAAAAAAAAACAATTGCTGGACAAGTTGTGGAGGGTGAGAGACGCCACTAGATGTTTCCAAACCACGACGATGATGCGCTGTCCTGCAAGCAAAGGTACATAAATAAACATTGCTTAAAATACATACTTACCAAGAAGATGATGCGCTCCACGACGGCCTGCTGGCTAAAAACTCAATTTGGAGTGAGTGACGGCCTCGGCATCGCCCACTCAAATAAAATATGCAACAGCTCAGCAGCTCCTTGTGGGCTCCATTTAGCACCCTGAACTGCAACCGGCCTGTTTGCGGGCCACCCAATACGTTGCTGCGGCCGCCAAGTCAGCTGACATGCAATTCCTGGACAAGTTGTGGAGGGTGAGAGGCGCCACTGGATGTTTCCAAATCACGACGATGATGCGCTGTCCTGCAACCAAAGGCACATAAACAAAAATAAAAAACTGTTAAAAATACATACTTACCAAGAAGATGACATGCTCCACGAAGGCCTGCTGGTTAAATACCCAATCTGGAGTAAGAGACGGCTCCGGCATCGCCCTCTCAAACAAAATATGCAACAGCTCAGCAGCTCCTTGTGGGCTCCATTTAGCACCCTGAACTGCAACCGGCCTGTTTGCGGGCCACCCAATACGTTGCTGCGGCCGCCAAGTCAGCTGACATGCAATTCCTGGACAAGTTGTGGAGGGTGAGAGACGCCACTAGATGTTTCCAAACCACGACGATGATGCGCTGTCCTGCAAGCAAAGGTACATAAATAAACATTGTTTAAAATACATACTTACCAAGAAGATGATATGCTCCACGACGGCCTGCTGGCTAAAATCTCAATTTGGAGTGAGCGACGGCCTCGGCATCGCCCACTCAAACAAACTATGCAACAGCTCAGCAGCTCCTTGTGGGCTTCATCTACCATCCTGAACTGCAACCGGCCTGTTTGCGGGCCACCCAATACGTTGCTGCGGCCGCCAAGTCAGCTGACATGCAATTCCTGGACAAGTTGTGGAGTGTGAGAGACGTCACTAGATGCTTCCAAACCATGACGCTGAAGTGCTGTCCTGCAAATAAAGACGATGCGCCTACGACGGTCAACTGGGCCAAATACTCAATTCGGTGCGAGCGACTGCCTAGGCATCGTCCATCCAAACAAAATATAAATAGCACAACAGCTTCTTGGGGGTCCTATCCAGCACCCTGAAACGCCACCGGCCTGTTTCCAAGAAGATGATATGCTCCACGACGACCTGCTGGTTAAATACTCAATTTGGAGTGAGCGACGGCTTCGGCATCGCCCACTCAAACAAAGTATGCAACAGCTCGGCAGCTCCTTGTGGGCTCCATCTAGCATCCTGAACTGCAACCGGCCTGTTTGCGGGCCACCCAATACGCTGCTGCGGCCGCCAAGTCAGCTGACATGCAATTCCTGGACAAGTTGTGGAGGGTGAGAGACGCTACTAGATGTTTCCAAACCACGACGATGATGCGCTGTCCTGCAAGCAAAGGTACATAAATAAACATTGTTTAAAATACATACTTACCAAGAAGATGATATGCTCCACGACGGCCTGCTGGCTAAAATCTCAATTTGGAGTGAGCGACGGCCTCGGCATCGCCCACTCAAACAAACTATGCAACAGCTCAGCAGCTCCTTGTGGGCTCCATCTAGCATCCTGAACTGCAACCGGCCTGTTTGCGGGCCACCCAATACGTTGCTGCGGCCGTCAAATCAGCTGACATGCAATTCTCGGACAAGTTGTGGAGTGTGAGAGACGTCACTAGATGCTTCCAAACCATGACGCTGAAGTGCTGTCCTGCAAATAAAGACGATACGCCTACGACGGTCAACGGGGCCAAATACTCAATTCGGTGCGAGCGACTGCCTAGGCATCGTCCATCCAAACAAAATATAAATAGCACAACAGCTTCTTGGGGATCCTATCCAGCACCCTGAAACGCCACCGGCCTGTTTCCAAGAAGATGATATGCTCCACGACGACCTGGTGGTTAAATACCCAATCTGGAGTAAGAGACGGCTCCGGCATCGCCCTCTCAAACAAAATATGCAACAGCTCAGCAGCGACTGTTGGGCTCCATCTAGCAATCTGAATCGCTACAGGCCTGCCTCCAGGCCATCCATAACGCCGATTGAAGGCGTTGCTGTGACCGCCAAGCCAACTGACATGCAATTCCTAGACAAGCTTCGTGGCGAGTGAGAGACGCCAACAGATGTTTCCAAACCACTACACTAAGTGCTGTCCCCCAAATAAAGACGATGGGCCTACGACGGTCGACTGGGTCAAGTACTCAATTTGAGGTGAGCGATTGCTTCGGTATCGTCCATCCAAACAATTGCTGGTCAAACTGCATGGCGTGTGAGAGACGCTACTGGATGTTTCCAGACCACGACGATGATGCGCTGTCCTGCAAGCAGAGGCACACAAATAAAGCATGTTTCCAAGAAGATGATATGCTCCACGACGACCTGCTGGTTAAATACTCAATTTGGAGTGAGCGACGGCTTCGGCATCGCCCACTCAAACAAAGTATGCAACAGCTCGGCAGCTCCTTGTGGGCTCCATCTAGCATCCGGAACTGCAACCGGCCTGTTTGCGGGCCACCCAATACGCTGCTGCGGCCGCCAAGTCAGCTGACATGCAATTCCTGGACAAGTTGTGGAGTGTGAGAGACGTCACTAGATGCTTCCAAACCATGACGCTGAAGTGCTGTCCTGCAAATAAAGACGATGCGCCTACGACGGTCAACGGGGCCAAATACTCAATTCGGTGCGAGCGACTGCCTAGGCATCGTCCATCCAAACAAAATATAAATAGCACAACAGCTTCTTGGGGGTCCTATCCAGCACCCTGAAACGCCACCGGCCTGTTTTCCAGGCCATCCATTACTACTGAGCCGGTTTAATGCGCTGCTGTGACCGCCAAGTCCACTGACATGCAACTATCAGACAAGATGATCTGCTCCACGACGACCCACTGAGCCAAACCACTATTCGGCAAGAGCGACGGTATAGCTCAGCAGCCCCATGTGGGCTCCCCTTACTTCCTGAATTGCCCGAGTGGCCACCCATCATAAGCGTACCTGCAAGCTGAGTGAGAAGCACGACGCGCGATAGCCGCCACAGAGATTGATGCCACTGCTTCAAGAAGACGCAGGTTCCCACGGCGATTTACTAGGCCAAACTCAGGAAACGCTGCCATTGATGCCGCTCCTAAAGATGAGTAATATAGGACGAAAACTATCGTTGAAAATTAAAATACCAAAAATGCGTTTAGCCGATAAGTTAGTATATAAGAAAATACCGTCACGCTGTAACAGGGCTGCAAAATGTTTTGCCCACATATTATAAAAACTTCTGTTGCCATTTAAATTTAAAATAAGTTGCTATGTTAAAGTAATGAGTTAAATTAAAAATAAAGACACCGTCAGTATCTCTCTGGCGGGCAAGTGGTTAAAAAAAAAAAAAAAAAAACAATTCCTGGACAAGTTGTGGAGGGTGAGAGACGCCACTAGATGTTTCCAAACCACGACGATGATGCGCTGTCCTGCAAGCAAATGTACATAAATAAACATTGTTTAAAATACATACTTACCAAGAAGATGATGCGCTCCACGACGGCCTGCTGGCTAAAAACTCAATTTGGAGTGAGTGACGGCCTCGGCATCGCCCACTCAAATAAAATATGCAACAGCTCAGCAGCTCCTTGTGGGCTCCATCTAGCATCCTGAACTGCAACCGGCCTGTTTGCGGGCCACCCAATACGTTGCTGCGGCCGTCAAGTCAGCTGACATGCAATTCCTGGACAAGTTGTGGAGGGTGAGAGACGCCACTAGATGTTTCCAAACCACGACGATGATGCGCTGTCCTGCAAGCAAAGGTACATAAATAAACATTGTTTAAAATACATACTTACCAAGAAGATGATGTGCTCCACGACGGCCTGCTGGCTAAAATCTCAATTTGGAGTGAGCGACGGCCTCGGCATCGCCCACTCAAACAAACTATGCAACAGCTCAGCAGCTCCTTGTGGGCTCCATCTAGCATCCGGAACTGCAACCGGCCTGTTTGCGGGCCACCCAATACGTTGCTGCGGCCGTCAAGTCAGCTGACATGCAATTCCTGGACAAGTTGTGGAGGGTGAGAGACGCCACTAGATGTTTCCAAACCATGACGCTGAAGTGCTGTCCTGCAAATAAAGACGATGCGCCTACGACGGTCAACGGGGCCAAATACTCAATTCGGTGCGAGCGACTGCCTAGGCATCGTCCATCCAAACAATATATAAATAGCACAACAGCTTCTTGGGGGTCCTATCCAGCACCCTGAAACGCCACCGGCCTGTTTTCCAGGCCATCCATTACTACTGAGCCGGTTTAATGCGCTGCTGTGACCGCCAAGTCCACTGACATGCAACTATCAGACAAGATGATCTGTTCCACGACGACCCACTGAGCCAAACCACTATTCGGCAAGAGCGACGGTATAGCTCAGCAGCCCCATGTGGGCTCCCCTTACTTCCTGAATTGCCGAGTGGCCACCCATCATAAGCGTACCTGCAAGCTGAGTGAGAAGCACGACGCGCGATAGCCGCCACAGAGATTGATGTCACTGCTTCAAGAAGACGCAGGTTCCCACGGCGATTTACTAGGCCAAACTCAGGAAACGCTGCCATTGATGCCGCTCCTAAAGATGAGTAATATAGGACGAAAACTATCGTTGAAAATTAAAATACCAAAAATGCGTTTAGCCGATAAGTTAGTATATAAGAAAATACCGTCACGCTGTAACAGGGCTGCAAAATGTTTTCCCCACATATTATAAAAACTTCTGTTGCCATTTAAATTTAAAATAAGTTGCTATGTTAAAGTAATGAGTTAAATTAAAAATAAAGACACCGTCAGTATCTCTCTGGCGGGCAAGTGGTTAAAAAAAAAAAAAAAAAACAATTCCTGGACAAGTTGTGGAGGGTGAGAGACGCCACTAGATGTTTCCAAACCACGACGATGATGCGCTGTCCTGCAAGCAAATGTACATAAATAAACATTGTTTAAAATACATACTTACCAAGAAGATGATGCGCTCCACGACGGCCTGCTGGCTAAAAACTCAATTTGGAGTGAGTGACGGCCTCGGCATCGCCCACTCAAATAAAATATGCAACAGCTCAGCAGCTCCTTGTGGGCTCCATTTAGCATCCTGAACTGCAACCGGCCTGTTTGCGGGCCACCCAATACGTTGCTGCGGCCGTCAAGTCAGCTGACATGCAATTCCTGGACAAGTTGTGGAGGGTGAGAGACGCCACTAGATGTTTCCAAACCACGACGATGATGCGCTGTCCTGCAAGCAAAGGTACATAAATAAACATTGTTTAAAATACATACTTACCAAGAAGATGATGTGCTCCACGACGGCCTGCTGGCTAAAATCTCAATTTGGAGTGAGCGACGGCCTCGGCATCGCCCACTCAAACAAACTATGCAACAGCTCAGCAGCTCCTTGTGGGCTCCATCTAGCATCTTGAACTGCAACCGGCCTGTTTGCGGGCCACCCAATACGTTGCTGCGGCCGTCAAGTCAGCTGACATGCAATTCCTGGACAAGTTGTGGAGGGTGAGAGACGCCACTAGATGTTTCCAAACCATGACGCTGAAGTGCTGTCCTGCAAATAAAGACGATGCGCCTACGACGGTCAACGGGGCCAAATACTCAATTCGGTGCGAGCGACTGCCTAGGCATCGTCCATCCAAACAATATATAAATAGCACAACAGCTTCTTGGGGTCCTATCCAGCACCCTGAAACGCCACCGGCCTGTTTTCCAGGCCATCCATTACTACTGAGCCGGTTTAATGCGCTGCTGTGACCGCCAAGTCCACTGACATGCAACTATCAGACAAGATGATCTGTTCCACGACGACCCACTGAGCCAAACCACTATTCGGCAAGAGCGACGGTATAGCTCAGCAGCCCCATGTGGGCTCCCCTTACTTCCTGAATTGCCGAGTGGCCACCCATCATAAGCGTACCTGCAAGCTGAGTGAGAAGCACGACGCGCGATAGCCGCCACAGAGATTGATCCCACTGCTTCAAGAAGACGCAGGTTCCCACGGCGATTTACTAGGCCAAACTCAGGAAACGCTGTCATTGATGCCGCTCCTAAAGATGAGTAATATAGGACGATAACTATCGTTGCAAATTAAAATACCAAAAATGCGTTTAGCCGATAAGTTAGTATATAAGAAAATACCGACACGCTGTAACAGGGCTGCAAAATGTTTTGCCCACATATTATAAAAACTTCTGTTGCCGTTTAAATTTAAAATAAGTTGCTATGTTAAAGTAATGAGTTAAATTAAAAATAAAGACACCGTCAGTATCTTTCTGGCGGGCAAGTGGTTAAAAAAAAAAAAAAAAAACAATTCCTGGACAAGTTGTGGAGGGTGAGAGACGCCACTAGATGTTTCCAAACCACGACGATGATGCGCTGTCCTGCAAGCAAAGGTACATAAATAAACATTGTTTAAAATACATACTTACCAAGAAGATGATGCGCTCCACGACGGCCTGCTGGCTAAAAACTCAATTTGGAGTGAGTGACGGCCTCGGCATCGCCCACTCAAATAAAATATGCAACAGCTCAGCAGCTCCTTGTGGGCTCCATTTAGCACCCTGAACTGCAACCGGCCTGTTTGCGGGCCACCCAATACGTTGCTGCGGCCGCCAAGTCAGCTGACATGCAATTCCTGGACAAGTTGTGGAGGGTGAGAGGCGCCACTGGATGTTTCCAAATCACGACGATGATGCGCTGTCCTGCAACCAAAGGCACATAAACAAAAATAAAAAAACTGTTAAAAATACATACTTACCAAGAAGATGACATGCTCCACGAAGGCCTGCTGGTTAAATACCCAATCTGGAGTAAGAGACGGCTCCGGCATCGCCCTCTCAAACAAAATATGCAACAGCTCAGTAGCGACTGTTGGGCTCCATCTAGCAATCTGAATCGCTACCGGCGTGCCTCCAGGCCATCCATAACTATTGAGCCGATTGAAGGCGTTGCTGTGACCGCCAAGCCAACTGACATGCAATTCCTAGGCAAGCTTCGTGGCGAGTGAGAGACGCCAACAGATGTTTCCAAACCACTACACTAAGTGCTGTCCCCCAAATAAAGACGATGCGCCTACGACGGTCGACTGGGCCAAGTACTCAATTTGAGGTGAGCGATTGCTTCGGTATCGTCCATCCAAACAATTGCTGGTCAAACTGCATGGCGTGTGAGAGACGCTACTGGATGTTTCCAGACCACGACGATGATGCGCTGTCCTGCAAGCAGAGGCACACAAATAAACCATGTTTCCAAGAAGATGATATGCTCCACGACGACCTGCTGGTTAAATACTCAATTTGGAGTGAGCGACGGCTTCGGCTTCGCCCACTCAAACAAAGTATGCAACAGCTCGGCAGCTCCTTGTGGGCTCCATCTAGCATCCTGAACTGCAACCGGCCTGTTTGCGGGCCACCCAATACGTTGCTGCGGCCGCCAAGTCAGCTGACATGCAATTCCTGGACAAGTTGTGGAGGGTGAGAGGCGCCACTGGATGTTTCCAAACCACGACGATGATGCGCTGTCCTGCAAATAAAGACGATGCGCCTACGACGGTCAACGGGTCCAAATACTCAATTCGGTGCGAGCGACTGCCTAGGCATCGTCCATCCAAACAATATATAAATAGCACAACAGCTTCTTGGGGGTCCTATCCAGCACCCTGAAACGCCACCGGCCTGTTTTCCAGGCCATCCATTACTACTGAGCCGGTTTAATGCGCTGCTGTGACCGCCAAGTCCACTGACATGCAACTATCAGACAAGATGATCTGTTCCACGACGACCCACTGAGCCAAACCACTATTCGGCAAGAGCGACGGTATAGCTCAGCAGCCCCATGTGGGCTCCCCTTACTTCCTGAATTGCCCGAGTGGCCACCCCTCATAAGCGTACCTGCAAGCTGAGTGAGAAGCACGACGCGCGATAGCCGCCACAGAGATTGATGCCACTGCTTCAAGAAGACGCAGGTTCCCACGGCGATTTACTAGGCCAAACTCAGGAAACGCTGCCATTGATGCCGCTCCTAAAGATGAGTAATATAGGACGATAACTATCGTTGCAAATTAAAATACCAAAAATGCGTTTAGCCGATAAGTTAGTATATAAGAAAATACCGACACGCTGTAACAGGGCTGCAAAATGTTTTGCCCACATATTATAAAAACTTCTGTTGCCGTTTAAATTTAAAATAAGTTGCTATGTTAAAGTAATGAGTTAAATTAAAAATAAAGACACCGTCAGTATCTTTCTGGCGGGCAAGTGGTTACAAAAAAAAAAAAAAAAACAATTCCTGGACAAGTTGTGGAGGGTGAGAGACGCCACTAGATGTTTCCAAACCACGACGATGATGCGCTGTCCTGCAAGCAAAGGTACATAAATAAACATTGTTTAAAATACATACTTACCAAGAAGATGATATGCTCCACGACAGCCTGCTGGCTAAAATCTCAATTTGGAGTGAGCGACGGCTTCGGCATCGCCCACTCAAACAAACTATGCAACAGCTCAGCAGCTCCTTGTGGGCTCCATCTAGCATCCTGAACTGCAACCGGCCTGTTTGCGGGCCACCCAATACGTTGCTGCGGCCGTCAAGTCAGCTGACATGCAATTCCTGGACAAGTTGTGGAGGGTGAGAGACGCCACTAGATGTTTCCAAACCATGACGCTGAAGTGCTGTCCTGCAAATAAAGACGATGCGCCTACGACGGTCAACGGGGCCAAATACTCAATTCGGTGCGAGCGACTGCCTAGGCATCGTCCATCCAAACAATATATAAATAGCACAACAGCTTCTTGGGGGTCCTATCCAGCACCCTGAAACGCCACCGGCCTGTTTTCCAGGCCATCCATTACTACTGAGCCGGTTTAATGCGCTGCTTGACCGCCAAGCCAACTGACATGCAATTCCTAGGCAAGCTTCGTGGCGAGTGAGAGACGCCAACAGATGTTTCCAAACCACTACACTAAGTGCTGTCCCCGACAAGTTGTGGAGGGCTAGAGGCGCCACTGGATGTTTCCAAATCACGACGATGATGCGCTGTCCTGCAACCAAAGGCACATAAACAAAAATAAAAAAACTGTTAAAAATACATACTTACCAAGAAGATGACATGCTCCACGAAGGCCTGCTGGTTAAATACCCAATCTGGAGTAAGAGACGGCTCCGGCATCGCCCTCTCAAACAAAATATGCAACAGCTCAGTAGCGACTGTTGGGCTCCATCTAGCAATCTGAATCGCTACCGGCCGATTGAAGGCGTTGCTGTGACCGCCAAGCCAACTGACATGAAATTCCTAGGCAAGCTTCGTGGCGAGTGAGAGACGCCAACAGATGTTTCCAAACCACTACACTAAGTGCTGTCCCCCAAATAAAGACGATGCGCCTACGACGGTCGACTGGGCCAAGTACTCAATTTGAGGTGAGCGATTGCTTCGGTATCGTCCATCCAAACAATTGCTGGTCAAACTGCATGGCGTGTGAGAGACGCTACTGGATGTTTCCAGACCACGACGATGATGCGCTGTCCTGCAAGCAGAGGCACACAAATAAACACTGTTTCCAAGAAGATGATATGCTCCACGACGACCTGCTGGTTAAATACTCAATTTGGAGTGAGCGACGGCTTCTGCATCGCCCACTCAAACAAAGTATGCAACAGCTCGGCAGCTCCTTGTGGGCTCCATCTAGCATCCTGAAGTGCAACCGGCCTGTTTGCGGGCCACCCAATACGCTGCTGCGGCCGCCAAGTCAGCTGACATGCAATTCCTGGACAAGTTGTGGAGGGTGAGAGACGCCACTAGATGTTTCCAAACCACGACGATGATGCGCTGTCCTGCAAGCAAAGGTACATAAATAAACATTGTTTAAAATACATACTTACCAAGAAGATGATATGCTCCACGACGGCCTGCTGGCTAAAATCTCAATTTGGAGTGAGCGACGGCCTCGGCATCGCCCACTCAAACAAACTATGCAACAGCTCAGCAGCTCCTTGTGGGCTCCATCTAGCATCCTGAACTGCAACCGGCCTGTTTGCGGGCCACCCAATACGTTGCTGCGGCCGCCAAGTCAGCTGACATGCAATTCCTGGACAAGTTGTGGAGGGTGAGAGACGCCACTAGATGTTTCCAAACCACGACGATGATGCGCTGTCCTGCAAATAAAGACGATGCGCCTACGACGGTCAACGGGGCCAAATACTCAATTCGGTGCGAGCGACTGCCTAGGCATCGTCCATCCAAACAATATATAAATAGCACAACAGCTTCTTGGGGGTCCTATCCAGCACCCTGAAACGCCACCGGCCTGTTTTCCAGGCCATCCATTACTACTGAGCCGGTTTAATGCGCTGCTGTGACCGCCAAGTCCACTGACATGCAACTATCAGACAAGATGATTTGTTCCACGACGACCCACTGAGCCAAACCACTATTCGGCAAGAGCGACGGTATAGCTCAGCAGCCCCATGTGGGCTCCCCTTACTTCCTGAATTGCCCGAGTGGCCACCCATCATAAGCGTACCTGCAAGCTGAGTGAGAAGCACGACGCGCGATAGCCGCCACAGAGATTGATGCCACTGCTTCAAGAAGACGCAGGTTCCCACGGCGATTTACTAGGCCAAACTCAGGAAACGCTGCCATTGATGCCGCTCCTAAAGATGAGTAATATAGGACGATAACTATCGTTGCAAATTAAAATACCAAAAATGCGTTTAGCCGATAAGTTAGTATATAAGAAAATACCGACACGCTGTAACAGGGCTGCAAAATGTTTTGCCCACATATTATAAAAACTTCTGTTGCCGTTTAAATTTAAAATAAGTTGCTATGTTAAAGTAATGAGTTAAATTAAAAATAAAGACACCGTCAGTATCTTTCTGGCGGGCAAGTGGTTAAAAAAAAAAAAAAAAAACAATTCCTGGACAAGTTGTGGAGGGTGAGAGACTCCACTAGATGTTTCCAAACCACGACGATGATGCGCTGTCCTGCAAGCAAAGGTACATAAATAAACATTGTTTAAAATACATACTTACCAAGAAGATGATGCGCTCCACGACGGCCTGCTGGCTAAAAACTCAATTTGGAGTGAGTGACGGCCTCGGCATCGCCCACTCAAATAAAATATGCAACAGCTCAGCAGCTCCTTGTGGGCTCCATTTATCACCCTGAACTGCAACCGGCCTGTTTGCGGGCCACCCAATACGTTGCTGCGGCCGCCAAGTCAGCTGACATGCAATTCCTGGACAAGTTGTGGAGGGTGAGAGGCGCCACTGGATGTTTCCAAACCACGACGATGATGCGCTGTCCTGCAAATAAAGACGATGCGCCTACGACGGTCAACGGGTCCAAATACTCAATTCGGTGCGAGCGACTGCCTAGGCATCGTCCATCCAAACAATATATAAATAGCACAACAGCTTCTTGGGGGTGCTATCCAGCACCCTGAAACGCCACCGGCCTGTTTTCCAGGCCATCCATTACTACTGAGCCGGTTTAATGCGCTGCTGTGACCGCCAAGTCCACTGACATGCAACTATCAGACAAGATGATCTGTTCCACGACGACCCACTGAGCCAAACCACTATTCGGCAAGAGCGACGGTATAGCTCAGCAGCCCCATGTGGGCTCCCCTTACTTCCTGAATTGCCCGAGTGGCCACCCATCATAAGCGTACCTGCAAGCTGAGTGAGAAGCACGAAGCGCGATAGCCGCCACAGAGATTGATGCCACTGCTTCAAGAAGACGCAGGTTCCCACGGCGATTTACTAGCCCAAACTCAGGAAACGCTGCCATTGATGCCGCTCCTAAAGATGAGTAATATAGGACGATAACTATCGTTGCAAATTAAAATACCAAAAATGCGTTTAGCCGATAAGTTAGTATATAAGAAAATACCGACACGCTGTAACAGGGCTGCAAAATGTTTTGCCCACATATTATAAAAACTTCTGTTGCCGTTTAAATTTAAAATAAGTTGCTATGTTAAAGTAATGAGTTAAATTAAAAATAAAGACACCGTCAGTATCTTTCTGGCGGGCAAGTGGTTAAAAAAAAAAAAAAAAAAACAATTCCTGGACAAGTTGTGGAGGGTGAGAGACGCCACTAGATGTTTCCAAACCACGACGATGATGCGCTGTCCTGCAAGCAAAGGTACATAAATAAACATTGTTTAAAATACATACTTACCAAGAAGATGATATGCTCCACGACGGCCTGCTGGCTAAAATCTCAATTTGGAGTGAGCGACGGCTTCGGCATCGCCCACTCAAACAAACTATGCAACAGCTCAGCAGCTCCTTGTGGGCTCCATCTAGCATCCTGAACTGCAACCGGCCTGTTTGCGGGCCACCCAATACGTTGCTGCGGCCGTCAAGTCAGCTGACATGCAATTCCTGGACGTTGTGGAGGGTGAGAGACGCCACTAGATGTTTCCAAACCATGACGCTGAAGTGCTGTCCTGCAAATAAAGACGATGCGCCTACGACGGTCAACGGGGCCAAATACTCAATTCGGTGCGAGCGACTGCCTAGGCATCGTCCATCCAAACAATATATAAATAGCACAACAGCTTCTTGGGGGTCCTATCCAGCACCCTGAAACGCCACCGGCCTGTTTTCCAGGCCATCCATTACTACTGAGCCGGTTTAATGCGCTGCTTGACCGCCAAGCCAACTGACATGCAATTCCTAGGCAAGCTTCGTGGCGAGTGAGAGACGCCAACAGATGTTTCCAAACCACTACACTAAGTGCTGTCCCCGACAAGTTGTGGAGGGCTAGAGGCGCCACTGGATGTTTCCAAATCACGACGATGATGCGCTGTCCTGCAACCAAAGGCACATAAACAAAAATAAAAAAACTGTTAAAAATACATACTTACCAAGAAGATGACATGCTCCACGAAGGCCTGCTGGTTAAATACCCAATCTGGAGTAAGAGACGGCTCCGGCATCGCCCTCTCAAACAAAATATGCAACAGCTCAGTAGCGACTGTTGGGCTCCATCTAGCAATCTGAATCGCTACCGGCCTGCCTCCAGGCCATCCATAACTATTGAGCCGATTGAAGGCGTTGCTGTGACCGCCAAGCCAACTGACATGCAATTCCTAGGCAAGCTTCGTGGCGAGTGAGAGACGCCAACAGATGTTTCCAAACCACTACACTAAGTGCTGTCCCCCAAATAAAGACGATGCGCCTACGACGGTCGACTGGGCCAAGTACTCAATTTGAGGTGAGCGATTGCTTCGGTATCGTCCATCCAAACAATTGCTGGTCAGCATGGCGTGTGAGAGACGCTACTGGATGTTTCCAGACCACGACGATGATGCGCTGTCCTGCAAGCAGAGGCACACAAATAAACACTGTTTCCAAGAAGATGATATGCTCCACGACGACCTGCTGGTTAAATACTCAATTTGGAGTGAGCGACGGCTTCGGCATCGCCCACTCAAACAAAGTATGCAACAGCTCGGCAGCTCCTTGTGGGCTCCATCTAGCATCCTGAACTGCAACCGGCCTGTTTGCGGGCCACCCAATACGCTGCTGCGGCCGCCAAGTCAGCTGACATGCAATTCCTGGACAAGTTGTGGAGGGTGAGAGACGCCACTAGATGTTTCCAAACCACGACGATGATGCGCTGTCCTGCAAGCAAAGGTACATAAATAAACATTGTTTAAAATACATACTTACCAAGAAGATGATATGCTCCACGACGGCCTGCTGGCTAAAATCTCAATTTGGAGTGAGCGACGGCTTCGGCATCGCCCACTCAAACAAACTATGCAACAGCTCAGCAGCTCCTTGTGGGCTCCATCTAGCATCCTGAACTGCAACCGGCCTGTTTGCGGGCCACCCAATACGTTGCTGCGGCCGTCAAGTCAGCTGACATGCAATTCCTGGACAAGTTGTGGAGGGTGAGAGACGCCACTAGATGTTTCCAAACCATGACGCTGAAGTGCTGTCCTGCAAATAAAGACGATGCGCCTACGACGGTCAACGGGGCCAAATACTCAATTCGGTGCGAGCGACTGCCTAGGCATCGTCCATCCAAACAATATATAAATAGCACAACAGCTTCTTGGGGGTCCTATCCAGCACCCTGAAACGCCACCGGCCTGTTTTCCAGGCCATCCATTACTACTGAGCCGGTTTAATGCGCTGCTTGACCGCCAAGCCAACTGACATGCAATTCCTAGGCAAGCTTCGTGGCGAGTGAGAGACGCCAACAGATGTTTCCAAACCACTACACTAAGTGCTGTCCCCGACAAGTTGTGGAGGGCTAGAGGCGCCACTGGATGTTTCCAAATCACGACGATGATGCGCTGTCCTGCAACCAAAGGCACATAAACAAAAATAAAAAAACTGTTAAAAATACATACTTACCAAGAAGATGACATGCTCCACGAAGGCCTGCTGGTTAAATACCCAATCTGGAGTAAGAGACGGCTCCGGCATCGCCCTCTCAAACAAAATATGCAACAGCTCAGTAGCGACTGTTGGGCTCCATCTAGCAATCTGAATCGCTACCGGCCTGCCTCCAGGCCATCCATAACTATTGAGCCGATTGAAGGCGTTGCTGTGACCGCCAAGCCAACTGACATGCAATTCCTAGGCAAGCTTCGTGGCGAGTGAGAGACGCCAACAGATGTTTCCAAACCACTACACTAAGTGCTGTCCCCCAAATAAAGACGATGCGCCTACGACGGTCGACTGGGCCAAGTACTCAATTTGAGGTGAGCGATTGCTTCGGTATCGTCCATCCAAACAATTGCTGGTCAGCATGGCGTGTGAGAGACGCTACTGGATGTTTCCAGACCACGACGATGATGCGCTGTCCTGCAAGCAGAGGCACACAAATAAACACTGTTTCCAAGAAGATGATATGCTCCACGACGACCTGCTGGTTAAATACTCAATTTGGAGTGAGCGACGGCTTCGGCATCGCCCACTCAAACAAAGTATGCAACAGCTCGGCAGCTCCTTGTGGGCTCCATCTAGCATCCTGAACTGCAACCGGCCTGTTTGCGGGCCACCCAATACGCTGCTGCGGCCGCCAAGTCAGCTGACATGCAATTCCTGGACAAGTTGTGGAGGGTGAGAGACGCCACTAGATGTTTCCAAACCACGACGATGATGCGCTGTCCTGCAAGCAAGGGTACATAAATAAACATTGTTTAAAATACATACTTACCAAGAAGATGATATGCTCCACGACGGCCTGCTGGCTAAAATCTCAATTTGGAGTGAGCGACGGCCTCGGCATCGCCCACTCAAACAAACTATGCAACAGCTCAGCAGCTCCTTGTGGGCTCCATCTAGCATCCTGAACTGCAACCGGCCTGTTTGCGGGCCACCCAATACGTTGCTGCGGCCGTCAAGTCAGCTGACATGCAATTCCTGGACAAGTTGTGGAGTGTGAGAGACGTCACTAGATGCTTCCAAACCATGACGCTGAAGTGCTGTCCTGCAAATAAAGACGATACGCCTACGACGGTCAACGGGGCCAAATACTCAATTCGGTGCGAGCGACTGCCTAGGCATCGTCCATCCAAACAAAATATAAATAGCACAACAACTTCTTGGGGGTCCTATCCAGCACCCTAAAACGCCACCGGCCTGTTTCCAAGAAGATGATATGTTCCACGACGACCTGCTGGTTAAATACTCAATTTGGAGTGAGCGACGGCTTCGGCATCGCCCACTCAAACAAAGTATGCAACAGCTCGGCAGCTCCTTGTGGGCTCCATCTAGCATCCTGAACTGCAACCGGCCTGTTTGCGGGCCACCCAATACGCTGCTGCGGCCGCCAAGTCAGCTGACATGCAATTCCTGGACAAGTTGTGGAGGGTGAGAGACGCCACTAGATGTTTCCAAACCACGACGATGATGCGCTGTCCTACAAGCAAAGGTACATAAATAAACATTGTTTAAAATACATACTTACCAAGAAGATGATATGCTCCACGACGGCCTGCTGGCTAAAATCTCAATTTGGAGTGAGCGACGGCCTCGGCATCGCCCACTCAAACAAACTATGCAACAGCTCAGCAGCTCCTTGTGGGCTTCATCTAGCATCCTGAACTGCAACCGGCCTGTTTGCGGGCCACCCAATACGTTGCTGCGGCCGTCAAGTCAGCTGACATGCAATTCCTGGACAAGTTGTGGAGTGTGAGAGACGTCACTAGATGCTTCCAAACCATGACGCTGAAGTGCTGTCCTGCAAATAAAGACGATGCGCCTACGACGGTCAACGGGGCCAAATACTCAATTCGGTGCGAGCGACTGCCTAGGCATCGTCCATCCAAACAAAATATAAATAGCACAACAGCTTCTTGGGGGTCCTATCCAGCACCCTGAAACGCCACCGGCCTGTTTTCCAGGCCATCCATTACTACTGAGCCGGTTTAATGCGCTGCTGTGACCGCCAAGTCCACTGACATGCAACTATCAGACAAGATGATCTGCTCCACGACGACCCACTGAGCCAAACCACTATTCGGCAAGAGCGACGGTATAGCTCAGCAGCCCCATGTGGGCTCCCCTTACTTCCTGAATTGCCCGAGTGGCCACCCATCATAAGCGTACCTGCAAGCTGAGTGAGAAGCACGACGCGCGATAGCCGCCACAGAGATTGATGCCACTGCTTCAAGAAGACGCAGGTTCCCACGGCGATTTACTAGGCCAAACTCAGGAAACGCTGCCATTGATGCCGCTCCAAAAGATGAGTAATATAGGACGAAAACTATCGTTGAAAATTAAAATACCAAAAATGCGTTTAGCCGATAAGTTAGTATATAAGAAAATACCGTCACGCTGTAACAGGGCTGCAAAATGTTTTGCCCACATATTATAAAATCTTCTGTTGCCATTTAAATTTAAAATAAGTTGCTATGTTAAAGTAATGAGTTAAATTAAAAATAAAGACACCGTCAGTATATCTCTGGCGGGCAAGTGGTTAAAAAAAAAAAAAAAAAAACAATTCCTGGACAAGTTGTGGAGGGTGAGAGACGCCACTAGATGTTTCCAAACCACGATGATGATGCGCTGTCCTGCAAGCAAAGGTACATAAATAAACATTGTTTAAAATACATACTTACCAAGAAGATGATGCGCTCCACGACGGCCTGCTGGCTAAAAACTCAATTTGGAGTGAGCGACGGCCTCGGCATCGCCCACTCAAATAAAATATGCAACAGCTCAGCAGCTCCTTGTGGGCTCCATTTAGCACCCTGAACTGCAACCGGCCTGTTTGCGGGCCACCCAATACGTTGCTGCGGCCGCCAAGTCAGCTGACATGCAATTCCTGGACAAGTTGTGGAGGGTGAGAGGCGCCACTGGATGTTTCCAAACCACGACGATGATGCGCTGTCCTGCAAATAAAGACGATGCGCCTACGACGGTCAACGGGGCCAAATACTCAATTCGGTGCGAGCGACTGCCTAGGCATCGTCCATCCAAACAATATATAAATAGCACAACAGCTTCTTGGGGGTCCTATCCAGCATCCTGAAACGCCACCGGCCTGTTTCCAAGAAGATGATATGCTCCACGACGACCTGCTGGTTAAATACTCAATTTGGAGTGAGCGACGGCTTCGGCATCGCCCACTCAAACAAAGTATGCAACAGCTCGGCAGCTCCTTGTGGGCTCCATCTAGCATCCTGAACTGCAACCGGCCTGTTTGCGGGCCACCCAATACGCTGCTGCGGCCGCCAAGTCAGCTGACATGCAATTCCTGGACAAGTCGTGGAGGGTGAGAGACGCCACTAGATGTTTCCAAACCACGACGATGATGCGCTGTCCTGCAAGCAAAGGTACATAAATAAACATTGTTTAAAATACATACTTACCAAGAAGATGATATGCTCCACGACGGCCTGCTGGCTAAAATCTCAATTTGGAGTGAGCGACGGCCTCGGCATCGCCCACTCAAACAAACTATGCAACAGCTCAGCAGCTCCTTGTGGGCTCCATCTAGCATCCTGAACTGCAACCGGCCTGTTTGCGGGCCACCCAATACGTTGCTGCGGCCGCCAAGTCAGCTGACATGCAATTCCTGGACAAGTTGTGGAGGGTGAGAGACGCCACTAGATGCTTCCAAACCACGACGATGATGCGCTGTCCTGCAAATAAAGACGATGCGCCTACGACGGTCAACGGGGCCAAATACTCAATTCATCCAAACAAAATATTAATAGCACAACAGCTTCTTGGGGGTCCTATCCAGCACCCTGAAACGCCACCGGCCTGTTTCCAAGAAGATGATATGCTCCACGACGACCTGCTGGTTAAATACCCAATCTGGAGTAAGAGACGGCTCCGGCATCCCCCTCTCGAACAATATATGCAACAGCTCAGCAGCGACTGTAGGGCTCCATCTAGCAATCTGAATCGCTACAGGCCTGCCTCCAGGCCATCCATAACTATTGAGCCGATTGAAGGCGTTGCTGTGACCGCCAAGCCAACTGACATGCAATTCCTAGGCAAGCTTCGTGGCGAGTGAGAGACGCCAACAGATGTTTCCAAACCACTACACTAAGTGCTGTCCCCCAAATAAAGACGATGCGCCTACGACGGTCGACTGGGTCAAGTACTCAATTTGAGGTGAGCGATTGCTTCGGTATCGTCCATCCAAACAATTGCTGGTCAAACTGCATGGCGTGTGAGAGACGCTACTGGATGTTTCCAGACCACGACGATGATGCGCTGTCCTGCAAGCAGAGGCACACAAATAAACCATGTTTCCAAGAAGATGATATGCTCCACGACGACCTGCTGGTTAAATACTCAATTTGGAGTGAGCGACGGCTTCGGCATCGCCCACTCAAACAAAGTATGCAACAGCTCGGCAGCTCCTTGTGGGCTCCATCTAGCATCCGGAACTGCAACCGGCCTGTTTGCGGGCCACCCAATACGCTGCTGCGGGCGCCAAGTCAGCTGACATGCAATTCCTGGACAAGTTGTGGAGTGTGAGAGACGTCACTAGATGCTTCCAAACCATGACGCTGAAGTGCTGTCCTGCAAATAAAGACGATGCGCCTACGACGGTCAACGGGGCCAAATACTCAATTCGGTGCGAGCGACTGCCTAGGCATCGTCCATCCAAACAAAATATAAATAGCACAACAGCTTCTTGGGGGTCCTATCCAGCACCCTGAAACGCCACCGGCCTGTTTTCCAGGCCATCCATTACTACTGAGCCGGTTTAATGCGCTGCTGTGACCGCCAAGTCCACTGACTTTCAGACAAGATGATCTGCTCCACGACGACCCACTGAGCCAAACCACTATTCGGCAAGAGCGACGGTATAGCTCAGCAGCCCCATGTGGGCTCCCCTTACTTCCTGAATTGCCCGAGTGGCCACCCATCATAAGCGTACCTGCAAGCTGAGTGAGAAGCACGACGCGCGATAGCCGCCACAGAGATTGATGCCACTGCTTCAAGAAGACGCAGGTTCCCACGGCGATTTACTAGGCCAAACTCAGGAAACGCTGCCATTGATGCCGCTCCTAAAGATGAGTAATATAGGACGATAACTATCGTTGCAAATTAAAATACCAAAAATGCGTTTAGCCGATAAGTTAGTATATAAGAAAATACCGACACGCTGTAACAGGGCTGCAAAATGTTTTGCCCACATATTATAAAAACTTCTGTTGCCGTTTAAATTTAAAATAAGTTGCTATGTTAAAGTAATAAGTTAAATTAAAAATAAAGACATCCTAAAGATGAGTAATATAGGACGATAACTATCGTTGCAAATTAAAATACCAAAAATGCGTTTAGCCGATAAGTTAGTATATAAGAAAATACCGACACGCTGTAACAGGGCTGCAAAATGTTTTGCCCACATATTATAAAAACTTCTGTTGCCGTTTAAATTTAAAATAAGTTGCTATGTTAAAGTAATAAGTTAAATTAAAAATAAAGACACCGTCAGTATCTTTCTGGCGGGCAAATGGTTAAAAAAAAAAAAAAAATAAAAACAATTCCTGGACAAGTTGTGGAGGGTGAGAGACGCCACTAGATGTTTCCAAACCACGACGATGATGCGCTGTCCTGCAAGCAAATGTACATAAATAAACATTGTTTAAAATACATACTTACCAAGAAGATGATGCGCTCCACGACGGCCTGCTGGCTAAAAACTCAATTTGGAGTGAGTGACGGCCTCGGCATCGCCCACTCAAACAAACTATGCAACAGCTCAGCAGCTCCTTGTGGGCTCCATCTAGCATCCTGAACTGCAACCGGCCTGTTTGCGGGCCACCCAATACGTTGCTGCGGCCGTCAAGTCAGCTGACATGCAATTCCTGGACAAGTTGTGGAGGGTGAGAGACGCCACTAGATGTTTCCAAACCATGACGCTGAAGTGCTGTCCTGCAAATAAAGACGATGCGCCTACGACGGTCAACGGGGCCAAATACTCAATTCGGTGCGAGCGACTGCCTAGGCATCGTCCATCCAAACAATATATAAATAGCACAACAGCTTCTTGGGGGTCCTATCCAGCACCCTGAAACGCCACTGGCCTGTTATCCAGGCCATCCATTACTACTGAGCCGGTTTAATGCGCTGCTGTGACCGCCAAGTCCACTGACATGCAACTATCAGACAAGATGATCTGTTCCACGACGACCCACTGAGCCAAACCACTATTCGGCAAGAGCGACGGTATAGCTCAGCAGCCCCATGTGGGCTCCCCTTACTTCCTGAATTGCCCGAGTGGCCACCCATCATAAGCGTACCTGCAAGCTGAGTGAGAAGCACGACGCGCGATAGCCGCCACAGAGATTGATGCCACTGCTTCAAGAAGACGCAGGTTCCCACGGCGATTTACTAGGCCAAACTCAGGAAACGCTGCCATTGATGCCGCTCCTAAAGATGAGTAATATAGGACGATAACTATCGTTGCAAATTAAAATACCAAAAATGCGTTTAGCCGATAAGTTAGTATATAAGAAAATACCGACACGCTGTAACAGGGCTGCAAAATGTTTTGCCCACATATTATAAAAACTTCTGTTGCCGTTTAAATTTAAAATAAGTTGCTATGTTAAAGTAATGAGTTAAATTAAAAATAAAGACACCGTCAGTATCTTTCTGGCGGGCAAGTGGTTAAAAAAAAAAAAAAAAAAACAAAACCTGGACAAGTTGTGGAGGGTGAGAGACGCCACTAGATGTTTCCAAACCACGACGATGATGCGCTGTCCTGCAAGCAAAGGTACATAAATAAACATTGTTTAAAATACATACTTACCAAGAAGATGATGCGCTCCACGACGGCCTGCTGGCTAAAAACTCAATTTGGAGTGAGTGACGGCCTCGGCATCGCCCACTCAAATAAAATATGCAACAGCTCAGCAGCTCCTTGTGGGCTCCATTTAGCACCCTGAACTGCAACCGGCCTGTTTGCGGGCCACCCAATACGTTGCTGCAGCCGCCAAGTCAGCTGACATGCAATTCCTGGACAAGTTGTGGAGGGTGAGAGGCGCCACTGGATGTTTCCAAATCACGACGATGATGCGCTGTCCTGCAACCAAAGGCACATAAACAAAAATAAAAAAACTGTTAAAAATACATACTTACCAAGAAGATGACATGCTCCACGAAGGCCTGCTGGTTAAATACCCAATCTGGAGTAAGAGACGGCTCCGGCATCGCCCTCTCAAACAAAATATGCAACAGCTCAGTAGCGACTGTTGGGCTCCATCTAGCAATCTGAATCGCTACCGGCCTGCCTCCAGGCCATCCATAACTATTGAGCCGATTGAAGGCGTTGCTGTGACCGCCAAGCCAACTGACATGCAATTCCTAGGCAAGCTTCGTGGCGAGTGAGAGACGCCAACAGATGTTTCCAAACCACTACACTAAGTGCTGTCCCCCAAATAAAGACGATGCGCCTACGACGGTCGACTGGGCCAAGTACTCAATTTGAGGTGAGCGATTGCTTCGGTATCGTCCATCCAAACAATTGCTGGTCAAACTGCATGGCGTGTGAGAGACGCTACTGGATGTTTCCAGACCACGACGATGATGCGCTGTCCTGCAAGCAGAGGCACACAAATAAACACTGTTTCCAAGAAGATGATATGCTCCACGACGACCTGCTGGTTAAATACTCAATTTGGAGTGAGTGACGGCCTCGGCATCGGCCACTCAAATAAAATATGCAACAGCTCAGCAGCTCCTTGTGGGCTCCATTTAGCACCCTGAACTGCAACCGGCCTGTTTGCGGGCCACCCAATACGTTGCTGCGGCCGCCAAGTCAGCTAACATGCAATTCCTGGACAAGTTGTGGAGGGTGAGAGGCGCCACTGGATGTTTCCAAACCACGACGATGATGCGCTGTCCTGCAAATAAAGACGATGCGCCTACGACGGTCAACGGGGCCAAATACTCAATTCGGTGCGAGCGACTGCCTAGGCATTGTCCATCCAAACAATATATAAATAGCACAACAGCTTCTTGGGGGTCCTATCCAGCACCCTGAAACGCCACCGGCCTGTTTTCCAGGCCATCCATTACTACTGAGCCGGTTTAATGCGCTGCTGTGACCGCCAAGTCCACTGACATGCAACTATCAGACAAGATGATCTGTTCCACGACGACCCACTGAGCCAAACCACTATTCGGCAAGAGCGACGGTATAGCTCAGCAGCCCCATGTGGGCTCCCCTTACTTCCTGAATTGCCCGAGTGGCCACCCATCATAAGCGTACCTGCAAGCTGAGTGAGAAGCACGACGCGCGATAGCCGCCACAGAGATTGATGCCACTGCTTCAAGAAGACGCAGGTTCCCACGGAGATTTACTAGCCCAAACTCAGGAAACGCTGCCATTGATGCCGCTCCTAAAGATGAGTAATATAGGACGATAACTATCGTTGCAAATTAAAATACCAAAAATGCGTTTAGCCGATAAGTTAGTATATAAGAAAATACCGACACGCTGTAACAGGGCTGCAAAATGTTTTGCCCACATATTATAAAAACTTCTGTTGCCGTTTAAATTTAAAATAAGTTGCTATGTTAAAGTAATAAGTTAAATTAAAAATAAAGACACCGTCAGTATCTTTCTGGCGGGCAAATGGTTAAAAAAAAAAAAATAAAAACAATTCCTGGACAAGTTGTGGAGGGTGAGAGACGCCACTAGATGTTTCCAAACCACGACGATGATGCGCTGTCCTGCAAGCAAAGGTGCATAAATAAACATTGTTTAAAATACATACTTACCAAGAAGATGATATGCTCCACAACGGCCTGCTGGCTAAAATCTCAATTTGGAGTGAGCGACGGCCTCGGCATCGCCCACTCAAACAAACTATGCAACAGCTCAGCAGCTCCTTGTGGGCTCCATCTAGCATCCTGAACTGCAACCGGCCTGTTTGCGGGCCACCCAATACGTTGCTGCGGCCGTCAAGTCAGCTGACATGCAATTCCTGGACAAGTTGTGGAGTGTGAGAGACGCCACTAGATGTTTCCAAACCATGACGCTGAAGTGCTGTCCTGCAAATAAAGACGATGCGCCTACGACGGTCAACGGGGCCAAATACTCAATTCGGTGCGAGCGACTGCCTAGGCATCGTCCATCCAAACAATATATAAATAGCACAACAGCTTCTTGGGGGTCCTATCCAGCACCCTGAAACGCCACCGGCCTGTTTTCCAGGCCATCCATTACTACTGAGCCGGTTTAATGCGCTGCTGTGACCGCCAAGTCCACTGACATGCAACTATCAGACAAGATGATCTGTTCCACGACGACCCACTGAGCCAAACCACTATTCGGCAAGAGCGACGGTATAGCTCAGCAGCCCCATGTGGGCTCCCCTTACTTCCTGAATTGCCCGAGTGGCCACCCATCATAAGCGTACCTGCAAGCTGAGTGAGAAGCACGACGCGCGATAGCCGCCACAGAGATTGATGCCACTGCTTCAAGAAGACGCAGGTTCCCACGGCGATTTACTAGGCCAAACTCAGGAAACGCTGCCATTGATGCCGCTCCTAAAGATGAGTAATATAGGACGATAACTATCGTTGCAAATTAAAATACCAAAAATGCGTTTAGCCGATAAGTTAGTATATAAGAAAATACCGACACGCTGTAACAGGGCTGCAAAATGTTTTGCCCACATATTATAAAAACTTCTGTTGCCGTTTAAATTTAAAATAAGTTGCTATGTTAAAGTAATGAGTTAAATTAAAAATAAAGACACCGTCAGTATCTTTCTGGCGGGCAAGTGGTTAAAAAAAAAAAAAAAAAAACAATTCCTGGACAAGTTGTGGAGGGTGAGAGACGCCACTAGATGTTTCCAAACCACGACGATGATGCGCTGTCCTGCAAGCAAAGGTACATAAATAAACATTGTTTAAAATACATACTTACCAAGAAGATGATGCGCTCCACGACGGCCTGCTGGCTAAAAACTCAATTTGGAGTGAGTGACGGCCTCGGCATCGCCCACTCAAATAAAATATGCAACAGCTCAGCAGCTCCTTGTGGGCTCCATTTAGCACCCTGAACTGCAACCGGCCTGTTTGCGGGCCACCCAATACGTTGCTGCGGCCGCCAAGTCAGCTGACATGCAATTCCTGGACAAGTTGTGGAGGGTGAGAGGCACCACTGGATGTTTCCAAATCACGACGATGATGCGCTGTCCTGCAACCAAAGGCACATAAACAAAAATAAATACATACTTACCAAGAAGATGACATGCTCCACGAAGGCCTGCTGGTTAAATACCCAATCTGGAGTAAGAGACGGCTCCGGCATCGCCCTCTCAAACAAAATATGCAACAGCTCAGTAGCGACTGTTGGGCTCCATCTAGCAATTTGAATCGCTACCGGCCTGCCTCCAGGCCATCCATAACTATTGGGCCGATTGAAGGCGTTGCTGTGACCGCCAAGCCAACTGACATGCAATTCCTAGGCAAGCTTCGTGGCGAGTGAGAGACGCCAACAGATGTTTCCAAACCACTACACTAAGTGCTGTCCCCCAAATAAAGACGATGCGCCTACGACGGTCGACTGGGCCAAGTACTCAATTTGAGGTGAGCGATTGCTTCGGTATCGTCCATCCAAACAATTGCTGGTCATGGCGTGTGAGAGACGCTACTGGATGTTTCCAGACCACGACGATGATGCGCTGTCCTGCAAGCAGAGGCACACAAATAAACACTGTTTCCAAGAAGATGATATGCTCCACGACGACCTGCTGGTTAAATACTCAATTTGGAGTGAGCGACGGCTTCGGCATCGCCCACTCAAACAAAGTATGCAACAGCTCGGCAGCTCCTTGTGGGCTCCATCTAGCATCCTGAACTGCAACCGGCCTGTTTGCGGGCCACCCAATACGCTGCTGCGGCCGCCAAGTCAGCTGACATGCAATTCCTGGACAAGTTGTGGAGGGTGAGATACGCCACTAGATGTTTCCAAACCACGACGATGATGCGCTGTCCTGCAAGCAAAGGTACATAAATAAACATTGTTTAAAATACATACTTACCAAGAAGATGATATGCTCCACGACGGCCTGCTGGCTAAAATCTCAATTTGGAGTGAGCGACGGCCTCGGCATCGCCCACTCAAACAAACTATGCAACAGCTCAGCAGCTCCTTGTGGGCTCCATCTAGCATCCTGAACTGCAACCGGCCTGTTTGCGGGCCACCCAATACGTTGCTGCGGCCGTCAAGTCAGCTGACATGCAATTCCTGGACAAGTTGTGGAGTGTGAGAGACGTCACTAGATGCTTCCAAACCATGACGCTGAAGTGCTGTCCTGCAAATAAAGACGATACGCCTACGACGGTCAACGGGGCCAAATACTCAATTCGGTGCGAGCGACTGCCTAGGCATCGTCCATCCAAACAAAATATAAATAGCACAACAGCTTCTTGGGGGTCCTATCCAGCACCCTAAAACGCCACCGGCCTGTTTCCAAGAAGATGATATGCTCCACGACGACCTGCTGGTTAAATACTCAATTTGGAGTGAGCGACGGCTTCGGCATCGCCCACTCAAACAAAGTATGCAACAGCTCGGCAGCTCCTTGTGGGCTCCATCTAGCATCCTGAACTGCAACCGGCCTGTTTGCGGGCCACCCAAAACGCTGCTGCGGCCGCCAAGTCAGCTGACATGCAATTCCTGGACAAGTTGTGGAGGGTGAGAGACGCCACTAGATGTTTCCAAACCACGACGATGATGCGCTGTCCTACAAGCAAAGGTACATAAATAAACATTGTTTAAAATACATACTTACCAAGAAGATGATATGCTCCACGACGGCCTGCTGGCTAAAATCTCAATTTGGAGTGAGCGACGGCCTCGGCATCGCCCACTCAAACAAACTATGCAACAGCTCAGCAGCTCCTTGTGGGCTTCATCTAGCATCCTGAACTGCAACCGGCCTGTTTGCGGGCCACCCAATACGTTGCTGCGGCCGTCAAGTCAGCTGACATGCAATTCCTGGACAAGTTGTGGAGTGTGAGTGTGAGACAAGATGATCTGCTCCACGACGACCCACTGAGCCAAACCACTATTCGGCAAGAGCGACGGTATAGCTCAGCAGCCCCATGTGGGCTCCCCTTACTTCCTGAATTGCCCGAGTGGCCACCCATCATAAGCGTACCTGCAAGCTGAGTGAGAAGCACGACGCGCGATAGCCGCCACAGAGATTGATGCCACTGCTTCAAGAAGACGCAGGTTCCCACGGCGATTTACTAGGCCAAACTCAGGAAACGCTGCCATTGATGCCGCTCCTAAAGATGAGTAATATAGGACGAAAACTATCGTTGAAAATTAAAATACCAAAAATGCGTTTAGCCGATAAGTTAGTATATAAGAAAATACCGTCACGCTGTAACAGGGCTGCAAAATGTTTTGCCCACATATTATAAAATCTTCTGTTGCCATTTAAATTTAAAATAAGTTGCTATGTTAAAGTAATGAGTTAAATTAAAAATAAAGACACCGTCAGTATCTCTCTGGCGGGCAAGTGGTTAAAAAAAAAAAAAAAAAACAATTCCTGGACAAGTTGTGGAGGGTGAGAGACGCCACTAGATGTTTCCAAACCACGATGATGATGCGCTGTCCTGCAAGCAAAGGTACATAAATAAACATTGTTTAAAATACATACTTACCAAGAAGATGATGCGCTCCACGACGGCCTGCTGGCTAAAAACTCAATTTGGAGTGAGTGACGGCCTCGGCATCGCCCACTCAAATAAAATATGCAACAGCTCAGCAGCTCCTTGTGGGCTTCATTTAGCACCCTGAACTGCAACCGGCCTGTTTGCGGGCCACCCAATACGCTGCTGCGGCCGCCAAGTCAGCTGACATGCAATTCCTGGACAAGTTGTGGAGGGTGAGAGACGCCACTAGATGTTTCCAAACCACGACGATGATGCGCTGTCCTGCAAGCAAAGGTACATGAATAAACATTGTTTAAAATACATACTTACCAAGAAGATGATATGCTCCACGACGGCCTGCTGGCTAAAATCTCAATTTGGAGTGAGCGACGGCCTCGGCATCGCCCACTCAAACAAACTATGCAACACCTCAGCAGCTCCTTGTGGACTTCATCTAGCATCCTGAACTGCAACCGGCCTGTTTGCGGGCCACCTAATACGTTGCTGCGGCCGCCAAGTCAGCTGACATGCAATTCCTGGACAAGTTGTGGAGTGTGAGAGACGTCACTAGATGCTTCCAAACCATGACGCTGAAGTGCTGTCCTGCAAATAAAGACGATGCGCCTACGACGGTCAACGGGGCCAAATACTCAATTCGGTGCGAGCGACTGCCTAGGCATCGTCCATCCAAACAATATATAAATAGCACAACAGCTTCTTGGGGGTCCTATCCAGCACCCTGAAACGCCACCGGCCTGTTTTCCAGGCCATCCATTACTACTGAGCCGGTTTAATGCGCTGCTGTGACCGCCAAGTCCACTGACATGCAACTATCAGACAAGATGATCTGTTCCACGACGACCCACTGAGCCAAACCACTATTCGGCAAGAGCGACGGTATAGCTCAGCAGCCCCATGTGGGCTCCCCTTACTTCCTGAATTGCCCGAGTGGCCACCCATCATAAGCGTACCTGCAAGCTGAGTGAGAAGCACGACGCGCGATAGCCGCCACAGAGATTGATGCCACTGCTTCAAGAAGACGCAGGTTCCCACGGCGATTTACTAGGCCAAACTCAGGAAACGCTGCCATTGATGCCGCTCCTAAAGATGAGTAATATAGGACGAAAACTATCGTTGAAAATTAAAATACCAAAAATGCGTTTAGCCGATAAGTTAGTATATAAGAAAATACCGTCACGCTGTAACAGGGCTGCAAAATGTTTTGCCCACATATTATAAAATCTTCTGTTGCCATTTAAATTTAAAATAAGTTGCTATGTTAAAGTAATGAGTTAAATTAAAAATAAAGACACCGTCAGTATCTTTCTGGCGGGCAAGTGGTTAAAAAAAAAAAAAAAAAAAACAATTCCTGGACAAGTTGTGGAGGGTGAGAGACGCCACTAGATGTTTCCAAACCACGACGATGATGCGCTGTCCTGCAAGCAAAGGTACATAAATAAACATTGTTTAAAATACATACTTACCAAGAAGATGATGCGCTCCACGACGGCCTGCTGGCTAAAAACTCAATTTGGAGTGAGTGACGGCCTCGGCATCGCCCACTCAAATAAAATATGCAACAGCTCAGCAGCTCCTTGTGGGCTCCATTTAGCACCCTGAACTGCAACCGGCCTGTTTGCGGGCCACCCAATACGTTGCTGCGGCCGCCAAGTCAGCTGACATGCAATTCCTGGACAAGTTGTGGAGGGTGAGAGGCGCCACTGGATGTTTCCAAATCACGACGATGATGCGCTGTCCTGCAACCAAAGGCACATAAACAAAAATAAATACATACTTACCAAGAAGATGACATGCTCCACGAAGGCCTGCTGGTTAAATACCCAATCTGGAGTAAGAGACGGCTCCGGCATCGCCCTCTCAAACAAAATATGCAACAGCTCAGTAGCGACTGTTGGGCTCCATCTAGCAATCTGAATCGCTACCGGCCTGCCTCCAGGCCATCCATAACTATTGAGCCGATTGAAGGCGTTGCTGTGACCGCCAAGCCAACTGACATGCAATTCCTAGGCAAGCTTCGTGGCGAGTGAGAGACGCCAACAGATGTTTCCAAACCACTACACTAAGTGCTGTCCCCCAAATAAAGACGATGCGCCTACGACGGTCGACTGGGCCAAGTACTCAATTTGAGGTGAGCGATTGCTTCGGTATCGTCCATCCAAACAATTGCTGGTCAAACTGCATGGCGTGTGAGAGACGCTACTGGATGTTTCCAGACCACGACGATGATGCGCTGTCCTGCAAGCAGAGGAACACAAATAAACACTGTTTCCAAGAAGATGATATGCTCCACGACGACCTGCTGGTTAAATACTCAATTTGGAGTGAGCGACGGCTTCGGCATCGCCCACTCAAACAAAGTATGCAACAGCTCGGCAGCTCCTTGTGGGCTCCATCTAGCATCCTGAACTGCAACCGGCCTGTTTGCGGGCCACCCAATACGCTGCTGCGGCCGCCAAGTCAGCTGACATGCAATTCCTGGACAAGTTGTGGAGGGTGAGAGACGCTACTAGATGTTTCCAAACCACGACGATGATGCGCTGTCCTGCAAGCAAAGGTACATAAATAAACATTGTTTAAAATACATACTTACCAAGAAGATGATATGCTCCACGACGGCCTGCTGGCTAAAATCTCAATTTGGAGTGAGCGACGGCCTCGGCATCGCCCACTCAAACAAACTATGCAACAGCTCAGCAGCTCCTTGTGGGCTCCATCTAGCATCCTGAACTGCAACCGGCCTGTTTGCGGGCCACCCAATACGTTGCTGCGGCCGTCAAGTCAGCTGACATGCAATTCCTGGACAAGTTGTGGAGTGTGAGAGACGTCACTAGATGCTTCCAAACCATGACGCTGAAGTGCTGTCCTGCAAATAAAGACGATACGCCTACGACGGTCAACGGGGCCAAATACTCAATTCGGTGCGAGCGACTGCCTAGGCATCGTCCATCCAAACAAAATATAAATAGCACAACAGCTTCTTGGGGGTCCTATCCAGCACCCTAAAACGCCACCGGCCTGTTTCCAAGAAGATGATATGCTCCACGACGACCTGCTGGTTAAATACTCAATTTGGAGTGAGCGACGGCTTCGGCATCGCCCACTCAAACAAAGTATGCAACAGCTCGGCAGCTCCTTGTGGGCTCCATCTAGCATCCTGAACTGCAACCGGCCTGTTTGCGGGCCACCCAATACGCTGCTGCGGCCGCCAAGTCAGCTGACATGCAATTCCTGGACAAGTTGTGGAGGGTGAGAGACGCCACTAGATGTTTCCAAACCACGACGATGATGCGCTGTCCTACAAGCAAAGGTACATAAATAAACATTGTTTAAAATACATACTTACCAAGAAGATGATATGCTCCACGACGGCCTGCTGGCTAAAATCTCAATTTGGAGTGAGCGACGGCCTCGGCATCGCCCACTCAAACAAACTATGCAACAGCTCAGCAGCTCCTTGTGGGCTTCATCTAGCATCCTGAACTGCAACCGGCCTGTTTGCGGGCCACCCAATACGTTGCTGCGGCCGTCAAGTCAGCTGACATGCAATTCCTGGACAAGTTGTGGAGTGTGAGAGACGTCACTAGATGCTTCCAAACCATGACGCTGAAGTGCTGTCCTGCAAATAAAGACGATGCGCCTACGACGGTCAACGGGGCCAAATACTCAATTCGGTGAGAGCGACTGCCTAGGCATCGTCCATCCAAACAAAATATAAATAGCACAACAGCTTCTTGGGGGTCCTATCCAGCACCCTGAAACGCCACCGGCCTGTTTTCCAGGCCATCCATTACTACTGAGCCGGTTTAATGCGCTGCTGTGACCGCCAAGTCCACTGACATGCAACTATCAGACAAGATGATCTGCTCCACGACGACCCACTGAGCCAAACCACTATTCGGCAAGAGCGACGGTATAGCTCAGCAGCCCCATGTGGGCTCCCCTTACTTCCTGAATTGCCCGAGTGGCCACCCATCATAAGCGTACCTGCAAGCTGAGTGAGAAGCACGACGCGCGATAGCCGCCACAGAGATTGATGCCACTGCTTCAAGAAGACGCAGGTTCCCACGGCGATTTACTAGGCCAAACTCAGGAAACGCTGCCATTGATGCCGCTCCTAAAGATGAGTAATATAGGACGAAAACTATCGTTGAAAATTAAAATACCAAAAATGCGTTTAGCCGATAAGTTAGTATATAAGAAAATACCGTCACGCTGTAACAGGGCTGCAAAATGTTTGGCCCACATATTATAAAATCTTCTGTTGCCATTTAAATTTAAAATAAGTTGCTATGTTAAAGTAATGAGTTAAATTAAAAATAAAGACACCGTCAGTATCTCTCTGGCGGGCAAGTGGTTAAAAAAAAAAAAAAAAAAACAATTCCTGGACAAGTTGTGGAGGGTGAGAGACGCCACTAGATGTTTCCAAACCACGATGATGATGCGCTGTCCTGCAAGCAAAGGTACATAAATAAACATTGTTTAAAATACATACTTACCAAGAAGATGATGCGCTCCACGACGGCCTGCTGGCTAAAAACTCAATTTGGAGTGAGTGACGGCTTCGGCATCGCCCACTCAAATAAAATATGCAACAGCTCAGCAGCTCCTTGTGGGCTTCATTTAGCACCCTGAACTGCAACCGGCCTGTTTGCGGGCCACCCAATAAGCTGCTGCGGCCGCCAAGTCAGCTGACATGCAATTCCTGGACAAGTTGTGGAGGGTGAGAGACGCCACTAGATGTTTCCAAACCACGACGATGATGCGCTGTCCTGCAAGCAAAGGTACATGAATAAACATTGTTTAAAATACATACTTACCAAGAAGATGATATGCTCCACGACGGCCTGCTGGCTAAAATCTCAATTTGGAGTGAGCGACGGCCTCGGCATCGCCCACTCAAACAAACTATGCAACACCTCAGCAGCTCCTTGTGGACTTCATCTAGCATCCTGAACTGCAACCGGCCTGTTTGCGGGCCACCCAATACGTTGCTGCGGCCGCCAAGTCAGCTGACATGCAATTCCTGGACAAGTTGTGGAGTGTGAGAGACGTCACTAGATGCTTCCAAACCATGACGCTGAAGTGCTGTCCTGCAAATAAAGACGATGCGCCTACGACGGTCAACGGGGCCAAATACTCAATTCGGTGCGAGCGACTGCCTAGGCATCGTCCATCCAAACAAAATATAAATAGCACAACAGCTTCTTTGGGGTCCTATCCAGCACCCTGAAACGCCACCGGCCTGTTTCCAAGAAGATGATATGCTCCACGACGACCTGCTGGTTAAATACTCAATTTGGAGTGAGCGACGGCTTCGGCATCGCCCACTCAAACAAAGTATGCAACAGCTCGGCAGCTCCTTGTGGGCTCCATCTAGCATCCTGAACTGCAACCGGCCTGTTTGCGGGCCACCCAATACGCTGCTGCGGCCGCCAAGTCAGCTGACATGCAATTCCTGGACAAGTTGTGGAGGGTGAGAGACGCCACTAGATGTTTCCAAACCACGACGATGATGCGCTGTCCTGCAAGCAAAGGTACATAAATAAACATTGTTTAAAATACATACTTACCAAGAAGATGATATGCTCCACGACGGCCTGCTGGCTAAAATCTCAATTTGGAGTGAGCGACGGCCTCGGCATCGCCCACTCAAACAAACTATGCAACAGCTCAGCAGCTCCTTGTGGGCTCCATGTAGCATCCTGAACTGCAACCGGCCTGTTTGCGGGCCACCCAATACGTTGCTGCGGCCGTCAAGTCAGCTGACATGCAATTCCTGGACAAGTTGTGGAGGGTGAGAGACGCCACTAGATGTTTCCAAACCATGACGCTGAAGTGCTGTCCTGCAAATAAAGACGATGCGCCTACGACGGTCAACGGGGCCAAATACTCAATTCGGTGCGAGCGACTGCCTAGGCATCGTCCATCCAAACAAAATATAAATAGCACAACAGCTTCTTGGGGGTCCTATCCAGCACCCTGAAACGCCACCGGCCTGTTTTCCAGGCCATCCATTACAACTGAGCCGGTTTAATGCGCTGCTGTGACCGCCAAGTCCACTGACATGCAACTATCAGACAAGATGATCTGCTCCACGACGACCCACTGAGCCAAACCACTATTCGGCAAGAGCGACGGTATAGCTCAGCAGCCCCATGTGGGCTCCCCTTACTTCCTGAATTGCCCGAGTGGCCACCCATCATAAGCGTACCTGCAAGCTGAGTGAGAAGCACGACGCGCGATAGCCGCCACAGAGATTGATGCCACTGCTTCAAGAAGACGCAGGTTCCCACGGCGATTTACTAGGCCAAGCTCAGGAAACGCTGTCATTGATGCCGCTCCTAAAGATGAGTAATATAGGACGATAACTATCGTTGCAAATTAAAATACCAAAAATGCGTTTAGCCGATAAGTTAGTATATAAGAAAATACCGACACGCTGTAACAGGGCTGCAAAATGTTTTGCCCACATATTATAAAAACTTCTGTTGCCGTTTAAATTTAAAATAAGTTGCTATGTTAAAGTAATGAGTTAAATTAAAAATAAAGACACCGTCAGTATCTTTCTGGCGGGCAAGTGGTTAAAAAAAAAAAAAAAAAAAAAAACAATTCCTGGACAAGTTGTGGAGGGTGAGAGACGCCACTAGATGTTTCCAAACCACGACGATGATGCGCTGTCCTGCAAGCAAAGGTACATAAATAAACATTGTTTAAAATACATACTTACCAAGAAGATGATGCGCTCCACGACGGCCTGCTGGCTAAAAACTCAATTTGGAGTGAGTGACGGCCTCGGCATCGCCCACTCAAATAAAATATGCAACAGCTCAGCAGCTCCTTGTGGGCTCCATTTAGCACCCTGAACTGCAACCGGCCTGTTTGCGGGCCACCCAATACGTTGCTGCGGCCGCCAAGTCAGCTGACATGCAATTCCTGGACAAGTTGTGGAGGGTGAGAGACGCCACTGGATGTTTCCAAATCACGACGATGATGCGCTGTCCTGCAACCAAAGGCACATAAACAAAAATAAAAAAACTGTTTAAAATACATACTTACCAAGAAGATGACATGCTCCACGAAGGCCTGCTGGTTAAATACCCAATCTGGAGTAAGAGACGGCTTCGGCATCGCCCTCTCAAACAAAATATGCAACAGCTCAGTAGCGACTGTTGGGCTCCATCTAGCAATCTGAATCGCTACCGGCCTGCCTCCAGGCCATCCATAACTATTGAGCCGATTGAAGGCGTTGCTGTGACCGCCAAGCCAACTGACATGCAATTCCTAGGCAAGCTTCGTGGCGAGTGAGAGACGCCAACAGATGTTTCCAAACCACTACACTAAGTGCTGTCCCCCAAATAAAGACGATGCGCCTACGACGGTCGACTGGGCCAAGTACTCAATTTGAGGTGAGCGATTGCTTCGGTATCGTCCATCCAAACAATTGCTGGTCAAACTGCATGGCGTGTGAGAGACGCTACTGGATGTTTCCAGACCACGACGATGATGCGCTGTCCTGCAAGCAGAGGCACACAAATAAACACTGTTTCCAAGAAGATGATATGCTCCACGACGACCTGCTGGTTAAATACTCAATTTGGAGTGAGCGACGGCTTCGGCATCGCCCACTCAAACAAAGTATGCAACAGCTCGGCAGCTCCTTCTGGGCTCCATCTAGCATCCTGAACTGCAACCGGCCTGTTTGCGGGCCACCCAATACGCTGCTGCGGCCGCCAAGTCAGCTGACATGCAATTCCTGGACAAGTTGTGGAGGGTGAGAGACGCCACTAGATCTTTCCAAACCACGACGATGATGCGCTGTCCTGCAAGCAAAGGTACATAAATAAACATTGTTTAAAATACATACTTACCAAGAAGATGATGCGCTTCACGGCGGCCTGCTGGCTAAAAACTCAATTTGGAGTGAGTGACGGCCTCGGCATCGCCCACTCAAATAAAATATGCAACAGCTCAGCAGCTCCTTGTGGGCTTCATTTAGCACCCTGAACTGCAACCGGCCTGTTTGCGGGCCACCCAATACGCTGCTGCGGCCGCCAAGTCAGCTGACATGCAATTCCTGGACAAGTTGTGGAGGGTGAGAGACGCCACTAGATGTTTCCAAACCACGACGATGATGCGCTGTCCTGCAAGCAAAGGTACATGAATAAACATTGTTTAAAATACATACTTACCAAGAAGATGATATGCTCCACGACGGCCTGCTGGCTAAAATCTCAATTTGGAGTGAGCGACGGCCTCGGCATCGCCCACTCAAACAAACTATGCAACACCTCAGCAGCTCCTTGTGGACTTCATCTAGCATCCTGAACTGCAACCGGCCTGTTTGCGGGCCACCCAATACGTTGCTGCGGCCGCCAAGTCAGCTGACATGCAATTCCTGGACAAGTTGTGGAGTGTGAGAGACGTCACTAGATGCTTCCAAACCATGACGCTGAAGTGCTGTCCTGCAAATAAAGACGATGCGCCTACGACGGTCAACGGGGCCAAATACTCAATTCGGTGCGAGCGACTGCCTAGGCATCGTCCATCCAAACAAAATATAAATAGCACAACAGCTTCTTTGGGGTCCTATCCAGCACCCTGAAACGCCACTGGCCTGTTTCCAAGAAGATGATATGCTCCACGACGACCTGCTGGTTAAATACTCAATTTGGAGTGAGCGACGGCTTCGGCATCGCCCACTCAAACAAAGTATGCAACAGCTCGGCAGCTCCTTGTGGGCTCCATCTAGCATCCTGAACTGCAACCGGCCTGTTTGCGGGCCACCCAATACGCTGCTGCGGCCGCCAAGTCAGCTGACATGCAATTCCTGGACAAGTTGTGGAGGGTGAGAGACGCCACTAGATGTTTCCAAACCACGACGATGATGCGCTGTCCTGCAAGCAAAGGTACATAAATAAACATTGTTTAAAATACATACTTACCAAGAAGATGATATGCTCCACGACGGCCTGCTGGCTAAAATCTCAATTTGGAGTGAGCGACGGCCTCGGCATCGCCCACTCAAACAAACTATGCAACAGCTCAGCAGCTCCTTGTGGGCTCCATCTAGCATCCTGAACTGCAACCGGCCTGTTTGCGGGCCACCCAATACGTTGCTGCGGCCGTCAAGTCAGCTGACATGCAATTCCTGGACAAGTTGTGGAGGGTGAGAGACGCCACTAGATGTTTTCAAACCATGACGCTGAAGTGCTGTCCTGCAAATAAAGACGATGCGCCTACGACGGTCAACGGGGCCAAATACTCAATTCGGTGCGAGCGACTGCCTAGGCATCGTCCATCCAAACAAAATATAAATAGCACAACAGCTTCTTGGGGGTCCTATCCAGCACCCTGAAACGCCTCCGGCCTGTTTTCCAGGCCATCCATTACTACTGAGCCGGTTTAATGCGCTGCTGTGACCGCCAAGTCCACTGACATGCAACTATCAGACAAGATGATCTGCTCCACGACGACCCACTGAGCCAAACCACTATTCGGCAAGAGCGACGGTATAGCTCAGCAGCCCCATGTGGGCTCCCCTTACTTCCTGAATTGCCCGAGTGGCCACCCATCATAAGCGTACCTGCAAGCTGAGTGAGAAGCACGACGCGCGATAGCCGCCACAGAGATTGATGCCACTGCTTCAAGAAGACGCAGGTTCCCACGGCGATTTACTAGGCCAAGCTCAGGAAACGCTGTCATTGATGCCGCTCCTAAAGATGAGTAATATAGGACGATAACTATCGTTGCAAATTAAAATACCAAAAATGCGTTTAGCCGATAAGTTAGTATATAAGAAAATACCGACACGCTGTAACAGGGCTGCAAAATGTTTTGCCCACATATTATAAAAACTTCTGTTGCCGTTTAAATTTAAAATAAGTTGCTATGTTAAAGTAATGAGTTAAATTAAAAATAAAGACACCGTCAGTATCTTTCTGGCGGGCAAGTGGTTAAAAAAAAAAAAAAAAAAAAAAACAATTCCTGGACAAGTTGTGGAGGGTGAGAGACGCCACTGGATGTTTCCAAACCACGACGATGATGCGCTGTCCTGCAAGCAAAGGTACATAAATAAACATTGTTTAAAATACATACTTACCAAGAAGATGATGCGCTCCACGACGGCCTGCTGGCTAAAAACTCAATTTGGAGTGAGTGACGGCCTCGGCATCGCCCACTCAAATAAAATATGCAACAGCTCAGCAGCTCCTTGTGGGCTCCATTTAGCACCCTGAACTGCAACCGGCCTGTTTGTGGGCCACCCAATACGTTGCTGCGGCCGCCAAGTCAGCTGACATGCAATTCCTGGACAAGTTGTGGAGGGTGAGAGACGCCACTGGATGTTTCCAAATCACGACGATGATGCGCTGTCCTGCAACCAAAGGCACATAAACAAAAATAAAAAAACTGTTTAAAATACATACTTACCAAGAAGATGACATGCTCCACGAAGGCCTGCTGGTTAAATACCCAATCTGGAGTAAGAGACGGCTCCGGCATGGCCCTCTCAAACAAAATATGCAACAGCTCAGTAGCGACTGTTGGGCTCCATCTAGCAATCTGAATCGCTACCGGCCTGCCTCCAGGCCATCCATAACTATTGAGCCGATTGAAGGCGATTGAAGGCGTTGGCGACGGTCGACTGGGCCAAGTACTCAATTTGAGGTGAGCGATTGCTTCGGTATCGTCCATCCAAACAATTGCTGGTCAAACTGCATGGCGTGTGAGAGACGCAACTGGATGTTTCCAGACCACGACGATGATGCGCTGTCCTGCAAGCAGAGGCACACAAATAAACACTGTTTCCAAGAAGATGATATGCTCCACGACGACCTGCTGGTTAAATACTCAATTTGGAGTGAGCGACGGCTTCGGCATCGCCCACTCAAACAAAGTATGCAACAGCTCGGCAGCTCCTTGTGGGCTCCATCTAGCATCCTGAACTGCAACCGGCCTGTTTGCGGGCCACCCAATACGTTGCTGCGGCCGTCAAGTCAGCTGACATGCAATTCCTGGACAAGTTGTGGAGTGTGAGAGACGTCACTAGATGCTTCCAAACCATGACGCTGAAGTGCTGTCCTGCAAATAAAGACGATACACCTACGACGGTCAACGGGGCCAAATACTCAATTCGGTGCGAGCGACTGCCTAGGCATCGTCCATCCAAACAAAATATAAATAGCACAACAGCTTCTTGGGGGTCCTATCCAGCACCCTAAAACGCCACCGGCCTGTTTCCAAGAAGATGATATGCTCCACGACGACCTGCTGGTTAAATACTCAATTTGAAGTGGGCGATGCCGAAGCCGTCGCAAACAAAGTATGCAACAGCTCGGCAGCTCCTTGTGGGCTCCATCTAGCATCCTGAACTGCAACTGGCCTGTTTGCGGGCCACCCAATACGCTGCTGCGGCCGCCAAGTCAGCTGACATGCAATTCCTGGACAAGTTGTGGAGGGTGAGAGACGCCACTAGATGTTTCCAAACCACGACGATGATGCGCTGTCCTACAAGCAAAGGTACATAAATAAACATTGTTTAAAATACATACTTACCAAGAAGATGATATGCTCCACGACGGCCTGCTGGCTAAAATCTCAATTTGGAGTGAGCGACGGCCTCGGCATCGCCCACTCAAACAAACTATGCAACAGCTCAGCAGCTCCTTGTGGGCTCCATCTAGCATCCTGAACTGCAACCGGCCTGTTTGCGGGCCACCCAATACGTTGCTGCGGCCGTCAAGTCAGCTGACATGCAATTCCTGGACAAGTTGTGGAGTGTGAGAGACGTCACTAGATGCTTCCAAACCATGACGCTGAAGTGCTGTCCTGCAAATAAAGACGATGCGCCTACGACGGTCAACGGGGCCAAATACTCAATTCGGTGCGAGCGACTGCCTAGGCATCGTCCATCCAAACAAAATATAAATAGCACAACAGCTTCTTGGGGGTCCTATCCAGCACACTGAAACGCCACCGGCCTGTTTTCCAGGCCATCCATTACTACTGAGCCGGTTTAATGCGCTGCTGTGACCGCCAAGTCCACTGACATGCAACTATCAGACAAGATGATCTGCTCCACGACGACCCACTGAGCCAAACCACTATTCGGCAAGAGCGACGGTATAGCTCAGCAGCCCCATGTGGGCTCCCCTTACTTCCTGAATTGCCCGAGTGGCCACCCATCATAAGCGTACCTGCAAGCCGAGTGAGAAGCACGACGCGCGATAGCCGCCACAGAGATTGATGCCACTGCTTCAAGAAGACGCAGGTTCCCACGGCGATTTACTAGGCCAAACTCAGGAAACGCTGCCATTGATGCCGCTCCTAAAGATGAGTAATATAGGACGAAAACTATCGTTGAAAATTAAAATACCAAAAATGCGTTTAGCCGATAAGTTAGTATATAAGAAAATACCGACACGCTGTAACAGGGCTGCAAAATGTTTTGCCCACATATTATAAAAACTTCTGTTGCCGTTTAAATTTAAAATAAGTTGCTATGTTAAAGTAATGAGTTAAATTAAAAATAAAGACACCGTCAGTATCTCTCTGGCGGGCAAGTGGTTAAAAAAAAAAAAAAAAAAAACAATTCCTGGACAAGTTCTGGAGGGTGAGAGACGCCACTAGATGTTTCCAAACCACGACGATGATGCGCTGTCCTGCAAGCAAAGGTACATAAATAAACATTGTTTAAAATACATACTTACCAAGAAGATGATGCGCTCCACGACGGCCTGCTGGCTAAAAACTCAATTTGGAGTGAGTGACGGCCTCGGCATCGCCCACTCAAATAAAATATGCAACAGCTCAGCAGCTCCTTGTGGGCTCCATTTAGCACCCTGAACTGCAACCGGCCTGTTTGTGGGCCACCCAATACGTTGCTGCGGCCGCCAAGTCAGCTGACATGCAATTCCTGGACAAGTTGTGGAGGGTGAGAGACGCCACTGGATGTTTCCAAATCACGACGATGATGCGCTGTCCTGCAACCAAAGGCACATAAACAAAAATAAAAAAACTGTTTAAAATACATACTTACCAAGAAGATGACATGCTCCACGAAGGCCTCAAACAAAATATGCAACAGCTCAGTAGCGACTGTTGGGCTCCATCTAGCAATCTGAATCGCTACCGGCCTGCCTCCAGGCCATCCATAACTATTGAGCCGATTGAAGGCGTTGCTGTGACCGCCAAGCCAACTGACATGCAATTCCTAGGCAAGCTTCGTGGCGAGTGAGAGACGCCAACAGATGTTTCCAAACCACTACACTAAGTGCTGTCCCCCAAATAAAGACGATGCGCCTACGACGGTCGACTGGGCCAAGTACTCAATTTGAGGTGAGCGATTGCTTCGGTATCGTCCATCCAAACAATTGCTGGTCAAACTGCATGGCGTGTGAGAGACGCTACTGGATGTTTCCAGACCACGACGATGATGCGCTGTCTTGCAAGCAGAGGCACACAAATAAAAACTGTTTCCAAGAAGATGATATGCTCCACGACGACCTGCTGGTTAAATACTCAATTTGGAGTGAGCGACGGCTTCGGCATCGCCCACTCAAACAAAGTATGCAACAGCTCGGCAGCTCCTTGTGGGCTCCATCTAGCATCCTGAACTGCAACCGGCCTGTTTGCGGGCCACCCAATACGCTGCTGCGGCCGCCAAGTCAGCTGACATGCAATTCCTGGACAAGTTGTGGAGGGTGAGAGACGCCACTAGATGTTTCCAAACCACGACGATGATGCGCTGTCCTACAAGCAAAGGTACATAAATAAACATTGTTTAAAATACATACTTACCAAGAAGATGATATGCTCCACGACGGCCTGCTGGCTAAAATCTCAATTTGGAGTGAGCGACGGCCTCGGCATCGCCCACTCAAACAAACTATGCAACAGCTCAGCAGCTCCTTGTGGGCTCCATCTAGCATCCTGAACTGCAACCGGCCTGTTTGCGGGCCACCCAATACGTTGCTGCGGCCGTCAAGTCAGCTGATATGCAATTCCTGGACAAGTTGTGGAGTGTGAGAGACGTCACTAGATGCTTTCAAACCATGACGCTGAAGTGCTGTCCTGCAAATAAAGACGATGCGCCTACGACGGTCAACGGGGCCAAATACTCAATTCGGTGCGAGCGACTGCCTAGGCATCGTCCATCCAAACAAAATATAAATAGCACAACAGCTTCTTGGGGGTCCTATCCAGCACACTGAAACGCCACCGGCCTGTTTTCCAGGCCATCCATTACTACTGAACCGGTTTAATGCGCTGCTGTGACCGCCAAGTCCACTGACATGCAACTATCAGACAAGATGATCTGCTCCACGACGACCCACTGAGCCAAACCACTATTCGGCAAGAGCGACGGTATAGCTCAGCAGCCCCATGTGGGCTCCCCTTACTTCCTGAATTGCCCGAGTGGCCACCCATCATAAGCGTACCTGCAAGCTGAGTGAGAAGCACGACGCGCGATAGCCGCCACAGAGATTGATGCCACTGCTTCAAGAAGACGCAGGTTCCCACGGCGATTTACTAGGCCAAACTCAGGAAACGCTGCCATTGATGCCGCTCCTAAAGATGAGTAATATAGGACGAAAACTATCGTTGAAAATTAAAATACCAAAAATGCGTTTAGCTGATAAGTTAGTATATAAGAAAATACCGACACGCTGTAACAGGGCTGCAAAATGTTTTGCCCACATATTATAAAAACGTCTGTTGCCATTTAAATTTAAAATAAGTTGCTATGTTAAAGTAATGAGTTAAATTAAAAATAAAGACACCGTCAGTATCTCTCTGGCGGGCAAGTGGTTAAAAAAAAAAAAAAAAAAAACAATTCCTGGACAAGTTCTGGAGGGTGAGAGACGCCACTAGATGTTTCCAAACCACGACGATGATGCGCTGTCCTGCAAGCAAAGGTACATAAATAAACATTGTTTAAAATACATACTTACCAAGAAGATGATGCGCTCCACGACGGCCTGCTGGCTAAAAACTCAATTTGGAGTGAGTGACGGCCTCGGCATCGCCCACTCAAATAAAATATGCAACAGCTCAGCAGCTCCTTGTGGGCTCCATTTAGCACCCTGAACTGCAACCGGCCTGTTTGCAGGCCACCCAATACATTGCTGCGGCCGCCAAGTCAGCTGACATGCAATTCCTGGACAAGTTGTGGAGGGTGAGAGACGCCACTGGATGTTTCCAAATCACGACGATGATGCGCTGTCCTGCAACCAAAGGCACATAAACAAAAATAAAAAAACTGTTTAAAATACATACTTACCAAGAAGATGACATGCTCCACGAAGGCCTGCTGGTTAAATACCCAATCTGGAGTAAGAGACGGCTCCGGCATCGCCCTCTCAAACAAAATATGCAACAGCTCAGTAGCGACTGTTGGGCTCCATCTAGCAATCTGAATCGCTACCGGCCTGCCTCCAGGCCATCCATAACTATTGAGCCGATTGAAGGCGTTGCTGTGACCGCCAAGCCAACTGACATGCAATTCCTAGGCAAGCTTCGTGGCGAGTGAGAGACGCCAACAGATGTTTCCAAACCACTACACTAAGTGCTGTCCCCCAAATAAAGACGATGCGCCTACGACGGTCGACTGGGCCAAGTACTCAATTTGAGGTGAGCGATTGCTTCGGTATCGTCCATCCAAACAATTGCTGGTCAAACTGCATGGCGTGTGAGAGACGCTACTGGATGTTTCCAGACCACGACGATGATGCGCTGTCTTGCAAGCAGAGGCACACAAAGAAAAACTGTTTCCAAGAAGATGATATGCTCCACGACGACCTGCTGGTTAAATACTCAATTTGGAGTGAGCGACGGCTTCGGCATCGCCCACTCAAACAAAGTATGCAACAGCTCGGCAGCTCCTTGTGGCCTCCATCTAGCATCCTGAACTGCAACCGGCCTGTTTGCGGGCCACCCAATACGCTGCTGCGGCCGCCAAGTCAGCTGACATGCAATTCCTGGACAAGTTGTGGAGGGTGAGAGACGCCACTAGATGTTTCCAAACCACGACGATGATGCGCTGTCCTACAAGCAAAGGTACATAAATAAACATTGTTTAAAATACATACTTACCAAGAAGATGATATGCTCCACGACGGCCTGCTGGCTAAAATCTCAATTTGGAGTGAGCGACGGCCTCGGCATCGCCCACTCAAACAAACTATGCAACAGCTCAGCAGCTCCTTGTGGGCTCCATCTAGCATCCTGAACTGCAACCGGCCTGTTTGCGGGCCACCCAATACGTTGCTGCGGCCGTCAAGTCAGCTGATATGCAATTCCTGGACAAGTTGTGGAGTGTGAGAGACGTCACTAGATGCTTCCAAACCATGACGCTGAAGTGCTGTCCTGCAAATAAAGACGATGCGCCTACGACGGTCAACGGGGCCAAATACTCAATTCGGTGCGAGCGACTGCCTAGGCATCGTCCATCCAAACAAAATATAAATAGCACAACAGCTTCTTGGGGGTCCTATCCAGCACACTGAAACGCCACCGGCCTGTTTTCCAGGCCATCCATTACTACTGAACCGGTTTAATGCGCTGCTGTGACCGCCAAGTCCACTGACATGCAACTATCAGACAAGATGATCTGCTCCACGACGACCCACTGAGCCAAACCACTATTCGGCAAGAGCGACGGTATAGCTCAGCAGCCCCATGTGGGCTCCCCTTACTTCCTGAATTGCCCGAGTGGCCACCCATCATAAGCGTACCTGCAAGCTGAGTGAGAAGCACGACGCGCGATAGCCGCCACAGAGATTGATGCCACTGCTTCAAGAAGACGCAGGTTCCCACGGCGATTTACTAGGCCAAACTCAGGAAACGCTGCCATTGATGCCGCTCCTAAAGATGAGTAATATAGGACGAAAACTATCGTTGAAAATTAAAATACCAAAAATGCGTTTAGCCGATAAGTTAGTATATAAGAAAATACCGACACGCTGTAACAGGGCTGCAAAATGTTTTGCCACATATTATAAAAACGTCTGTTGCCATTTAAATTTAAAATAAGTTGCTATGTTAAAGTAATGAGTTAAATTAAAAATAAAGACACCGTCAGTATCTCTCTGGCGGGCAAGTGGTTAAAAAAAAAAAAAAAAAAACAATTCCTGGACAAGTTCTGGAGGGTGAGAGACGCCACTAGATGTTTCCAAACCACGACGATGATGCGCTGTCCTGCAAGCAAAGGTACATAAATAAACATTGTTTAAAATACATACTTACCAAGAAGATGATGCGCTCCACGACGGCCTGCTGGCTAAAAACTCAATTTGGAGTGAGTGACGGCCTCGGCATCGCCCACTCAAATAAAATATGCAACAGCTCAGCAGCTCCTTGTGGGCTCCATTTAGCACCCTGAACTGCAACCGGCCTGTTTGCAGGCCATCCAATACATTGCTGCGGCCGCCAAGTCAGCTGACATGCAATTCCTGGACAAGTTGTGGAGGGTGAGAGACGCCACTGGATGTTTCCAAATCACGACGATGATGCGCTGTCCTGCAAGCAGAGGCACACAAATAAACACTGTTTCCAAGAAGATGATATGCTCCACGACGACCTGCTGGTTAAATACTCAATTTGGAGTGAGCGACGGCTTCGGCATCGCCCACTCAAACAAAGTAGATGTTTCCAAACCACGACGATGATGCGCTGTCCTGCAAGCAAAGGTACATAAATAAACATTGTTTAAAATACATACTTACCAAGAAGATGATATGCTCCACGACGGCCTGCTGGCTAAAATCTCAATTTGGAGTGAGTGACGGCCTCGGCATCGCCCACTCAAATAAAATATGCAACAGCTCAGCAGCTCCTTGTGGGCTCCATCTAGCACCCTGAACTGCAACCGGCCTGTTTGCGGGCCACCCAATACGTTGCTGCGGCCGCCAAGTCAGCTGACATGATATTCCTGGACAAGTTGTGGAGGGTGAGAGACGCCACTGGATGTTTCCAAATCACGACGATGATGCGCTGTCCTGCAACCAAGAAGATGACATGCTCCACGAATGCCTGCTGGTTAAATACCCAATCTGGAGTAAGAGACGGCTCCGGCATCGCCCTCTCAAACAAAATATGCAACAGCTCAGCAGCGACTGTTGGGCTCCATCTAGCAATCTGAATCGCTACCGGCCTGCCTCCATGCCATCCATAACTATTGAGCCGATTGAAGGCGTTGCTGTGACCACCAAGCCAACTGACATGCAATTCCTAGGCAAGCTTCGTGGCGAGTGAGAGACGCCAACAGATGTTTCCAAACCACTACACTGATTGCTGTCCCCCAAATAAAGACGATGCGCCTACGACGGTCGACTGGGACAAGTACTCAATTTGAGGTGAGCGATTGCTTCGGTATCGTCCATCCAAACAATTGCTGGTCAAACTGCATGGCGTGTGAGAGACACTACTGGATGTTTCCAGACCACGACGATGATGCGCTGTCCTGCAAGCAGAGGCACACAAATAAACACTGTTTCCAAGAAGATGATATGCTCCACGACGACCTGCTGGTTAAATACTCAATTTGGAGTGAGCGACGGCTTCGGCATCACCCACTCAAGCAAAGTATGCAACAGCTCGGCAGCTCCTTGTGGGCTCCATCTAGCATCCTGAACTGCAACCGGCCTGTTTGCGGGCCACCCAATACGCTGCTGCGGCCGCCAAGTCAGCTGACATGCAATTCCTGGACAAGTTGTGGAGGGTGAGAGACGCCACTAGATGTTTCCAAACCACGACGATGATGCGCTGTCCTGCAAGCAAAGGTACATAAATAAACATTGTTTAAAATACATACTTACCAAGAAGATGATATGCTCCACGACGGCCTGCTGGCTAAAATCTCAATTTGGAGTGAGCGACGGCCTCGGCATCGCCCACTCAAACAAACTATGCAACAGCTCAGCAGCTCCCTGTGGGCTCCATCTAGCATCCTGAACTGCAACCGGCCTGTTTGCGGGCCACCCAATACGTTGCTGCGGCCGCCAAGTCACCTGACATGCAATTCCTGGACAAGTTGTGGAGTGTGAGAGACGTCACTAGATGCTTCCAAACCATGACGCTGAAGTGCTGTCCTGCAAATAAGGACGATGCGCCTACGACGGTCAACGGGGCCAAATACTCAATTCGGTGCGAGCGACTACCTAGGCATCGTCCATCCAAACAAAATATAAATAGCACAACAGCTTCTTAGGGGTCCTATCCAGCACCCTGAAACGCCACCGGCCTGTTTTCCAGGCCATCCATTACTACTGAGCCGGTTTAATGCGCTGCTGTGACCGGGCAGTGACTGATCCAAACCACTATTCGGCAAGAGCGACGGTATAGCTCAGCAGCCCCATGTGGGCTCCCCTTACTTCCTGAATTGCCCGAGTGGCCACCCATCATAAGCGTACCTGCAAGCTGAGTGAGAAGCACGACGCGCGATAGCCGCCACAGAGATTGATGCCACTGCTTCAAGAAGACGCAGGTTCCCACGGCGATTTACTAGGCCAAACTCAGGAAACGCTGCCATTGATGCCGCTCCTAAAGATGAGTAATATAGGACGAAAACTATCGTTGAAAATTAAAATACCAAAAATGCGTTTAGCCGATAAGTTAGTATATAAGAAAATACCGACACGCTGTAACAGGGCTGCAAAATGTTTTGCCCACATATTAAAAAACTTCTGTTGCCATTTAAATTTAAAATAAGTTGCTATGTTAAAGTAATGAGTTAAATTAAAAATAAAGACACCGTCAGTATCTTTCTGGCGGGCAAGTGGTTAAAAAAAAACAAAAAAAAAAAACAATTCCTGGACAAGTTGTGGAGGGTGAGAGACGCCACTAGATATTTCCAAACCACGACGATGATGCGCTGTCCTGCAAGCAAAGGTACATAAATAAACATTGTTTAAAATACATACTTACCAAGAAGATGATGCGCTCCACGACGGCCTGCTGGCTAAAAACTCACTTTGGAGTGAGTGACGGCCTCGGCATCGCCCACTCAAATAAAATATGCAACAGCTCAGCAGCTCCTTGTGGGCTCCATTTAGCACCCTGAACTGCAACCGGCCTGTTTGCAGGCCACCCAATACATTGCTGCGGCCGCCAAGTCAGCTGACATGCAATTTCTGGACAAGTTGTGGAGGGTGAGAGACGCCACTGGATGTTTCCAAATCACGACGATGATGCGCTGTCCTGCAACCAAAGGCACATAAACAAAAATAAATACATACTTACCAAGAAGATGACATGCTCCACGAAGGCCTGCTGGTTAAATACCCAATCTGGAGTAAGAGACGGCTCCGGCATCGCCCTCTCAAACAAAATATGCAACACTTCAACAGCGACTGTTGGGCTCCATCTAGCATCCTGAACTGCAACCGGCCTGTTTGCGGGCCACCCAATACTATGCTGCGGCCGCCAAGTCACCTGACACGCAATTCCTGGACAAGTTGTGGAGTGTGAGAGACGTCACTAGATGCTTCCAAACCATGACGCTGAAGTGCTGTCCTGCAAATAAAGACGATGCGCCTACGACGGTCAACGGGGCCAAATACTCAATTCGGTGCGAGCGACTACCTAGGCATCCTCCATCCAAACAAAATATAAATAGCACAACAGCTTCTTAGGGGTCCTATCCAGCACCCTGAAACGCCACCGGCCTGTTTTCCAGGCCATCCATTACTACTGAGCCGGTTTAATGCGCTGCTGTGACCGCCAAGTCCACTGACATGCAACTCTCAGACAAGATGATCTGCTCCACGACGACCCACTGAGCCAAACCACTATTCGGCAAGAGCGACGGTATAGCTCAGCAGCCGCATGTGGGCTCCCCTTACTTCCTGAATTGCCCGAGTGGCCACCCATCATAAGCGTACCTGCAAGCTGAGTGAGAAGCACGACGCGCGATAGCCGCCACAGAGATTGATGCCACTGCTTTAAGAAGACGCAGGTTCCCACGGCGATTTACTAGGCCAAACTCAGGAAACGCTGCCATTGATGCCGCTCCTAAAGATGAGTAATATAGGACGATAACTATCGTTGCAAATTAAAATACCAAAAATGCGTTTAGCCGATAAGTTAGTATATAAGAAAATACCGACACGCTGTAACAGGGCTGCAAAATGTTTTGCCCACATATTATAAAAACTTCTGTTGCCATTTAAATTTAAAATAAGTTGCTATGTTAAAGTAATGAGTTAAATTAAAAATAAAGACACCGTCAGTATCTTTCTGGCGGGCAAGTGGTTAAAAAAAAACAAAAAAAAAAAACAATTCCTGGACAAGTTGTGGAGGGTGAGAGACGCCACTAGATATTTCCAAACCACGACGATGATGCGCTGTCCTGAAAGCAAAGGTACATAAATAAACATTGTTTAAAATACATACTTACCAAGAAGATGATGCGCTCCACGACGGCCTGCTGGCTAAAAACTCACTTTGGAGTGAGTGACGGCCTCGGCATCGCCCACTCAAATAAAATATGCAACAGCTCAGCAGCTCCTTGTGGGCTCCATTTAGCACCCTGAACTGCAACCGGCCTGTTTGCAGGCCACCCAATACATTGCTGCGGCCGCCAAGTCAGCTGACATGCAATTTCTGGACAAGTTGTGGAGGGTGAGAGACGCCACTGGATGTTTCCAAATCACGACGATGATGCGCTGTCCTGCAACCAAAGGCACATAAACAAAAATAAATACATACTTACCAAGAAGATGACATGCTCCACGAAGGCCTGCTGGTTAAATACCCAATCTGGAGTAAGAGACGGCTCCGGCATCGCCCTCTCAAACAAAATATGCAACACTTCAACAGCGACTGTTGGGCTCCATCTAGCAATCTGAATCGCTACCGGCCTGCCTCCAAGCCATCCATAACTATTGAGCCGATTGAAGGCGTTGCTGTGACCGCCAAGCCAACTGACATGCAATTCCTAGGCAAGCTTCATGGCGAGTGAGAGACGCCAACAGATGTTTCCAAACCTCTACACTAAGTGCTGTCCCCCAAATAAAGACGATGCGCCTACGACGGTCGACTGGGCCAATTACTCAATTTGAGGTGAGCGATTGCTTCGGTATCGTCCATCCAAACAATTGCTGGTCAAACTGCATGGCGTGTGAGAGACGCTACTGGATGTTTCCAGACCACGACGATGATGCGCTGTCCTGCAAGCAGAGGCACACAAATAAACACTGTTTCCAAGAAGATGACATGCTCCACGACGACCTGCTGGTTAAATACTCAATTTGGAGTGAGCGACGGCTTCGGCATCGCCCACTCAAACAAAGTATGCAACAGCTCGGCAGCTCCTTGTGGGCTCCATCTAGCATCCCGAATTGCAACCGGCCTGTTTGCGGGCCACCCAATACGCTGCTGCGGCCGCCAAGTCAGCTGACATGAAATTCCTGGACAAGTCGTGGAGGGTGAGAGACGCCACTAGATGTTTCCAAACCACGACGATGATGCGCTGTCCTGCAAGCAAAGGCACATAAACAAAAATAAAAAAACTGTTTAAAATACATACTTACCAAGAAGATGACATGCTCCACGAAGGCCTGCTGGTTAAATACCCAATCTGGAATAAGAGACGGCTCCGGCATCGTCCTCTCAAACAAAATATGCAACAGCTCAGCAGCTCCTGTTGGGCTCCATCTAGCAATCTGAATCGCTACCGGCCTGCCTCCAGGCCATCCATAACTATTGAGCCGATTGAAGGCAACTGACGTTGAAGCCAACTGACATGCAATTCCTAGGCAAAGCTTCGTGGCGAGTGAGAGACGCCAACAGATGTTTCCAAACCACTACACTAAGTGCTGTCCCCCAAATAAAGACGATGCGCCTACGACGGTCGACTGGGCCAAGTACTCAATTTGAGGTGAGCGATTGCTTCGGTATCGTCCATCCAAACAATTGCTGGTCAAACTGCATGGCGTGTGAGAGACGCTACTGGATGTTTCCAGACCACGACGATGATGCGCCGTCCTGCAGGCAGAGGCACACAAATAAACACTGTTTCCAAGAAGATGATATGCTCCACGACGACCTGCTGGTTAAATACTCAATTTGGAGTGAGCGACGGCTTCGGCATCGCCCACTCAAACAAAGTATGCAACAGCTCGGCAGCTCCTTGTGGGCTCCATCTAGCAATCTGAATCGCTACCGGCCTGCCTCCAGGCCATCCATAACTATTGAGCCGATTGAAGGCGTTGCTGTGACCGCCAAGCCAACTGACATGCAATTCCTAGGCAAGCTTCGTGGCGAGTGAGAGACGCCAACAGATGTTTCCAAACCACTACACTAAGTGCTGTCCCCCAAATAAAGACGATGCGCCTACGACGGTCGACTGGGCCAAGTACTCAATTTGAGGTGAGCGATTGCTTCGGTATCGTCCATCCAAACAATTGCTGGTCAAACTGCATGGCGTGTGAGAGACGCTACTAGATGTTTCCAGACCACGACGATGATGCGCTGCCCTGCAAGCAGAGGCACACAAATAAACACTGTTTCCAAGAAGATGATATGCTCCACGACGACCTGCTGGTTAAATACTCAATTTGGAGTGAGCGACGGCTTCGGCATCGCCCACTCAAACAAAGTATGCAACAGCTCGGCAGCTCCTTGTGGGCTCCATCTAGCATCCCGAATTGCAACCGGCCTGTTTGCGGGCCACCCAATACGCTGCTGCGGCCGCCAAGTCAGCTGACATGAAATTCCTGGACAAGTCGTGGAGGGTGAGAGACGCCACTAGATGTTTCCAAACCACGACGATGATGCGCTGTCCTGCAAGCAAAGGTACATAAATAAACATTGTTTAAAATACATACTTACCAAGAAGATGATATGCTCCACGACGGCCTGCTGGCTAAAATCTCAATTTGGAGTGAGCGACGGCCTCGGCATCGCCCACTCAAACAAACTATGCAACAGCTCAGCAGCTCCTTGTGGGCTCCATCTAGCATCCCGAACTGCAACCGGCCTGTTTGCGGGCCACCCAATACGTTGCTGCGGCCGCCAAGTCAGCTGACATGCAATTCCTGGACAAGTTGTGGAGTGTGAGAGACGTCACTAGATGCTTCTAAACCATGACGCTGAAGTGCTGTCCTGCAAATAAAGACGATGCGCCTACGACGGTCAACGGGGCCAAATACTCTATTCGGTGCGAGCGACTGCCTAGGCATCGTCCATCCAAACAAAATATAAATAGCACAACAGCTTCTTGGGGGTCCTATCCAGCACCCTGAAACGCCACCGGCCTGTTTTCCAGGCCATCCATTACTACTGAGCCGGTTTAATGCGCTGCTGTGACCGCCAAGTCCACTGACATGCAACTATCAGACAAGATGATCTGTTCCACGACGACCCACTGAGCCAAACCACTATTCGGCAAGAGCGACGGTATAGCTCAGCAGCCCCATGTGGGCTCCCCTTACTTCCTGAATTGCCCGAGTGGCCACCCATCATAAGCGTACCTGCAAGCTGAGTGAGAAGCACGACGCGCGATAGCCGCCACAGAGATTGATGCCACTGCTTCAAGAAGACGCAGGTTCCCACGGCGATTTACTAGGCCAAACTCAGGAAACGCTGCCATTGATGCCGCTCCTAAAGATGAGTAATATAGGACGAAAACTATCGTTGAAAATTAAAATACCAAAAATGCGTTTAGCCGATAAGTTAGTATATAAGAAAATACCGACACGCTGTAACAGGGCTGCAAAATGTTTTGCCCACATATTATAAAAACGTCTGTTGCCATTTAAATTTAAAATAAGTTGCTATGTTAAAGTAATGAGTTAAATTAAAAATAAAGACACCGTCAGTATCTCTCTGGCGGGCAAGTGGTTAAAAAAAAAAAAAAAAAACAATTCCTGGACAAGTTCTGGAGGGTGAGAGACGCCACTAGATGTTTCCAAACCACGACGATGATGCGCTGTCCTGCAAGCAAAGGTACATAAATAAACATTGTTTAAAATACATACTTACCAAGAAGATGATGCGCTCCACGACGGCCTGCTGGCTAAAAACTCAATTTGGAGTGAGTGACGGCCTCGGCATCGCCCACTCAAATAAAATATGCAACAGCTCAGCAGCTCCTTGTGGGCTCCATTTAGCACCCTGAACTGCAACCGGCCTGTTTGCAGGCCATCCAATACATTGCTGCGGCCGCCAAGTCAGCTGACATGCAATTCCTGGACAAGTTGTGGAGGGTGAGAGACGCCACTGGATGTTTCCAAATCACGACGATGATGCGCTGTCCTGCAAGCAGAGGCACACAAATAAACACTGTTTCCAAGAAGATGATATGCTCCACGACGACCTGCTGGTTAAATACTCAATTTGGAGTGAGCGACGGCTTCGGCATCGCCCACTCAAACAAAGTAGATGTTTCCAAACCACGACGATGATGCGCTGTCCTGCAAGCAAAGGTACATAAATAAACATTGTTTAAAATACATACTTACCAAGAAGATGATATGCTCCACGACGGCCTGCTGGCTAAAATCTCAATTTGGAGTGAGTGACGGCCTCGGCATCGCCCACTCAAATAAAATATGCAACAGCTCAGCAGCTCCTTGTGGGCTCCATCTAGCACCCTGAACTGCAACCGGCCTGTTTGCGGGCCACCCAATACGTTGCTGCGGCCGCCAAGTCAGCTGACATGATATTCCTGGACAAGTTGTGGAGGGTGAGAGACGCCACTGGATGTTTCCAAATCACGACGATGATGCGCTGTCCTGCAACCAAGAAGATGACATGCTCCACGAATGCCTGCTGGTTAAATACCCAATCTGGAGTAAGAGACGGCTCCGGCATCGCCCTCTCAAACAAAATATGCAACAGCTCAGCAGCGACTGTTGGGCTCCATCTAGCAATCTGAATCGCTACCGGCCTGCCTCCATGCCATCCATAACTATTGAGCCGATTGAAGGCGTTGCTGTGACCACCAAGCCAACTGACATGCAATTCCTAGGCAAGCTTCGTGGCGAGTGAGAGACGCCAACAGATGTTTCCAAACCACTACACTGAGTGCTGTCCCCCAAATAAAGACGATGCGCCTACGACGGTCGACTGGGACAAGTACTCAATTTGAGGTGAGCGATTGCTTCGGTATCGTCCATCCAAACAATTGCTGGTCAAACTGCATGGCGTGTGAGAGACACTACTGGATGTTTCCAGACCACGACGATGATGCGCTGTCCTGCAAGCAGAGGCACACAAATAAACACTGTTTCCAAGAAGATGATATGCTCCACGACGACCTGCTGGTTAAATACTCAATTTGGAGTGAGCGACGGCTTCGGCATCACCCACTCAAGCAAAGTATGCAACAGCTCGGCAGCTCCTTGTGGGCTCCATCTAGCATCCTGAACTGCAACCGGCCTGTTTGCGGGCCACCCAATACGCTGCTGCGGCCGCCAAGTCAGCTGACATGCAATTCCTGGACAAGTTGTGGAGGGTGAGAGACGCCACTAGATGTTTCCAAACCACGACGATGATGCGCTGTCCTGCAAGCAAAGGTACATAAATAAACATTGTTTAAAATACATACTTACCAAGAAGATGATATGCTCCACGACGGCCTGCTGGCTAAAATCTCAATTTGGAGTGAGCGACGGCCTCGGCATCGCCCACTCAAACAAACTATGCAACAGCTCAGCAGCTCCCTGTGGGCTCCATCTAGCATCCTGAACTGCAACCGGCCTGTTTGCGGGCCACCCAATACGTTGCTGCGGCCGCCAAGTCACCTGACATGCAATTCCTGGACAAGTTGTGGAGTGTGAGAGACGTCACTAGATGCTTCCAAACCATGACGCTGAAGTGCTGTCCTGCAAATAAGGACGATGCGCCTACGACGGTCAACGGGGCCAAATACTCAATTCGGTGCGAGCGACTACCTAGGCATCGTCCATCCAAACAAAATATAAATAGCACAACAGCTTCTTAGGGGTCCTATCCAGCACCCTGAAACGCCACCGGCCTGTTTTCCAGGCCATCCATTACTACTGAGCCGGTTTAATGCGCTGCTGTGACCGGGCAGTGACTGATCCAAACCACTATTCGGCAAGAGCGACGGTATAGCTCAGCAGCCCCATGTGGGCTCCCCTTACTTCCTGAATTGCCCGAGTGGCCACCCATCATAAGCGTACCTGCAAGCTGAGTGAGAAGCACGACGCGCGATAGCCGCCACAGAGATTGATGCCACTGCTTCAAGAAGACGCAGGTTCCCACGGCGATTTACTAGGCCAAACTCAGGAAACGCTGCCATTGATGCCGCTCCTAAAGATGAGTAATATAGGACGATAACTATCGTTGCAAATTAAAATACCAAAAATGCGTTTAGCCGATAAGTTAGTATATAAGAAAATACCGACACGCTGTAACAGGGCTGCAAAATGTTTTGCCCACATATTATAAAAACTTCTGTTGCCATTTAAATTTAAAATAAGTTGCTATGTTAAAGTAATGAGTTAAATTAAAAATAAAGACACCGTCAGTATCTTTCTGGCGGGCAAGTGGTTAAAAAAAAAAAAAAAAAAAAAACAATTCCTGGACAAGTTGTGGAGGGTGAGAGACGCCACTAGATATTTCCAAACCACGACGATGATGCGCTGTCCTGCAAGCAAAGGCACATAAACAAAAATAAAAAAACTGTTTAAAATACATACTTACCAAGAAGATGACATGCTCCACGAAGGCCTGCTGGTTAAATACCCAATCTGGAATAAGAGACGGCTCCGGCATCGTCCTCTCAAACAAAATATGCAACAGCTCAGCAGCTCCTGTTGGGCTCCATCTAGCAATCTGAATCGCTACCGGCCTGCCTCCAGGCCATCCATAACTATTGAGCCGATTGAAGGCAACTGACGTTGAAGCCAACTGACATGCAATTCCTAGGCAAAGCTTCGTGGCGAGTGAGAGACGCCAACAGATGTTTCCAAACCACTACACTAAGTGCTGTCCCCCAAATAAAGACGATGCGCCTACGACGGTCGACTGGGCCAAGTACTCAATTTGAGGTGAGCGATTGCTTCGGTATCGTCCATCCAAACAATTGCTGGTCAAACTGCATGGCGTGTGAGAGACGCTACTGGATGTTTCCAGACCACGACGATGATGCGCTGTCCTGCAGGCAGAGGCACACAAATAAACACTGTTTCCAAGAAGATGATATGCTCCACGACGACCTGCTGGTTAAATACTCAATTTGGAGTGAGCGACGGCTTCGGCATCGCCCACTCAAACAAAGTATGCAACAGCTCGGCAGCTCCTTGTGGGCTCCATCTAGCAATCTGAATCGCTACCGGCCTGCCTCCAGGCCATCCATAACTATTGAGCCGATTGAAGGCGTTGCTGTGACCGCCAAGCCAACTGACATGCAATTCCTAGGCAAGCTTCGTGGCGAGTGAGAGACGCCAACAGATGTTTCCAAACCACTACACTAAGTGCTGTCCCCCAAATAAAGACGATGCGCCTACGACGGTCGACTGGGCCAAGTACTCAATTTGAGGTGAGCGATTGCTTCGGTATCGTCCATCCAAACAATTGCTGGTCAAACTGCATGGCGTGTGAGAGACGCTACTGGATGTTTCCAGACCACGACGATGATGCGCTGTCCTGCAAGCAGAGGCACACAAATAAACACTGTTTCCAAGAAGATGATATGCTCCACGACGACCTGCTGGTTAAATACTCAATTTGGAGTGAGCGACGGCTTCGGCATCGCCCACTCAAACAAAGTATGCAACAGCTCGGCAGCTCCTTGTGGGCTCCATCTAGCATCCTGAACTGCAACCGGCCTGTTTGCGGGCCACCCAATACGCTGCTGCGGCCGCCAAGTCAGCTGACATGCAATTCCTGGACAAGTTGTGGAGGGTGAGAGACGCCACTAGATCTTTCCAAACCACGACGATGATGCGCTGTCCTGCAAGCAAAGGTACATAAATAAACATTGTTTAAAATACATACTTACCAAGAAGATGATGCGCTTCACGGCGGCCTGCTGGCTAAAAACTCAATTTGGAGTGAGTGACGGCCTCGGCATCGCCCACTCAAATAAAATATGCAACAGCTCAGCAGCTCCTTGTGGGCTTCATTTAGCACCCTGAACTGCAACCGGCCTGTTTGCGGGCCACCCAATACGCTGCTGCGGCCGCCAAGTCAGCTGACATGCAATTCCTGGACAAGTTGTGGAGGGTGAGAGACGCCACTAGATGTTTCCAAACCACGACGATGATGCGCTGTCCTGCAAGCAAAGGTACATGAATAAACATTGTTTAAAATACATACTTACCAAGAAGATGATATGCTCCACGACGGCCTGCTGGCTAAAATCTCAATTTGGAGTGAGCGACGGCCTCGGCATCGCCCACTCAAACAAACTATGCAACACCTCAGCAGCTCCTTGTGGACTTCATCTAGCATCCTGAACTGCAACCGGCCTGTTTGCGGGCCACCCAATACGTTGCTGCGGCCGCCAAGTCAGCTGACATGCAATTCCTGGACAAGTTGTGGAGTGTGAGAGACGTCACTAGATGCTTCCAAACCATGACGCTGAAGTGCTGTCCTGCAAATAAAGACGATGCGCCTACGACGGTCAACGGGGCCAAATACTCAATTCGGTGCGAGCGACTGCCTAGGCATCGTCCATCCAAACAAAATATAAATAGCACAACAGCTTCTTTGGGGTCCTATCCAGCACCCTGAAACGCCACTGGCCTGTTTCCAAGAAGATGATATGCTCCACGACGACCTGCTGGTTAAATACTCAATTTGGAGTGAGCGACGGCTTCGGCATCGCCCACTCAAACAAAGTATGCAACAGCTCGGCAGCTCCTTGTGGGCTCCATCTAGCATCCTGAACTGCAACCGGCCTGTTTGCGGGCCACCCAATACGCTGCTGCGGCCGCCAAGTCAGCTGACATGCAATTCCTGGACAAGTTGTGGAGGGTGAGAGACGCCACTAGATGTTTCCAAACCACGACGATGATGCGCTGTCCTGCAAGCAAAGGTACATAAATAAACATTGTTTAAAATACATACTTACCAAGAAGATGATATGCTCCACGACGGCCTGCTGGCTAAAATCTCAATTTGGAGTGAGCGACGGCCTCGGCATCGCCCACTCAAACAAACTATGCAACAGCTCAGCAGCTCCTTGTGGGCTCCATCTAGCATCCTGAACTGCAACCGGCCTGTTTGCGGGCCACCCAATACGTTGCTGCGGCCGTCAAGTCAGCTGACATGCAATTCCTGGACAAGTTGTGGAGGGTGAGAGACGCCACTAGATGTTTTCAAACCATGACGCTGAAGTGCTGTCCTGCAAATAAAGACGATGCGCCTACGACGGTCAACGGGGCCAAATACTCAATTCGGTGCGAGCGACTGCCTAGGCATCGTCCATCCAAACAAAATATAAATAGCACAACAGCTTCTTGGGGGTCCTATCCAGCACCCTGAAACGCCTCCGGCCTGTTTTCCAGGCCATCCATTACTACTGAGCCGGTTTAATGCGCTGCTGTGACCGCCAAGTCCACTGACATGCAACTATCAGACAAGATGATCTGCTCCACGACGACCCACTGAGCCAAACCACTATTCGGCAAGAGCGACGGTATAGCTCAGCAGCCCCATGTGGGCTCCCCTTACTTCCTGAATTGCCCGAGTGGCCACCCATCATAAGCGTACCTGCAAGCTGAGTGAGAAGCACGACGCGCGATAGCCGCCACAGAGATTGATGCCACTGCTTCAAGAAGACGCAGGTTCCCACGGCGATTTACTAGGCCAAGCTCAGGAAACGCTGTCATTGATGCCGCTCCTAAAGATGAGTAATATAGGACGATAACTATCGTTGCAAATTAAAATACCAAAAATGCGTTTAGCCGATAAGTTAGTATATAAGAAAATACCGACACGCTGTAACAGGGCTGCAAAATGTTTTGCCCACATATTATAAAAACTTCTGTTGCCGTTTAAATTTAAAATAAGTTGCTATGTTAAAGTAATGAGTTAAATTAAAAATAAAGACACCGTCAGTATCTTTCTGGCGGGCAAGTGGTTAAAAAAAAAAAAAAAAAAAAAAAACAATTCCTGGACAAGTTGTGGAGGGTGAGAGACGCCACTAGATGTTTCCAAACCACGACGATGATGCGCTGTCCTGCAAGCAAAGGTACATAAATAAACATTGTTTAAAATACATACTTACCAAGAAGATGATGCGCTCCACGACGGCCTGCTGGCTAAAAACTCAATTTGGAGTGAGTGACGGCCTCGGCATCGCCCACTCAAATAAAATATGCAACAGCTCAGCAGCTCCTTGTGGGCTCCATTTAGCACCCTGAACTGCAACCGGCCTGTTTGCGGGCCACCCAATACGTTGCTGCGGCCGCCAAGTCAGCTGACATGCAATTCCTGGACAAGTTGTGGAGGGTGAGAGACGCCACTGGATGTTTCCAAATCACGACGATGATGCGCTGTCCTGCAACCAAAGGCACATAAACAAAAATAAAAAAACTGTTTAAAATACATACTTACCAAGAAGATGACATGCTCCACGAAGGCCTGCTGGTTAAATACCCAATCTGGAGTAAGAGACGGCTCCGGCATGGCCCTCTCAAACAAAATATGCAACAGCTCAGTAGCGACTGTTGGGCTCCATCTAGCAATCTGAATCGCTACCGGCCTGCCTCCAGGCCATCCATAACTATTGAGCCGATTGAAGGCGATTGAAGGCGTTGGCGACGGTCGACTGGGCCAAGTACTCAATTTGAGGTGAGCGATTGCTTCGGTATCGTCCATCCAAACAATTGCTGGTCAAACTGCATGGCGTGTGAGAGACGCAACTGGATGTTTCCAGACCACGACGATGATGCGCTGTCCTGCAAGCAGAGGCACACAAATAAACACTGTTTCCAAGAAGATGATATGCTCCACGACGACCTGCTGGTTAAATACTCAATTTGGAGTGAGCGACGGCTTCGGCATCGCCCACTCAAACAAAGTATGCAACAGCTCGGCAGCTCCTTGTGGGCTCCATCTAGCATCCTGAACTGCAACCGGCCTGTTTGCGGGCCACCCAATACGTTGCTGCGGCCGTCAAGTCAGCTGACATGCAATTCCTGGACAAGTTGTGGAGTGTGAGAGACGTCACTAGATGCTTCCAAACCATGACGCTGAAGTGCTGTCCTGCAAATAAAGACGATACACCTACGACGGTCAACGGGGCCAAATACTCAATTCGGTGCGAGCGACTGCCTAGGCATCGTCCATCCAAACAAAATATAAATAGCACAACAGCTTCTTGGGGGTCCTATCCAGCACCCTAAAACGCCACCGGCCTGTTTCCAAGAAGATGATATGCTCCACGACGACCTGCTGGTTAAATACTCAATTTGAAGTGGGCGATGCCGAAGCCGTCGCAAACAAAGTATGCAACAGCTCGGCAGCTCCTTGTGGGCTCCATCTAGCATCCTGAACTGCAACTGGCCTGTTTGCGGGCCACCCAATACGCTGCTGCGGCCGCCAAGTCAGCTGACATGCAATTCCTGGACAAGTTGTGGAGGGTGAGAGACGCCACTAGATGTTTCCAAACCACGACGATGATGCGCTGTCCTACAAGCAAAGGTACATAAATAAACATTGTTTAAAATACATACTTACCAAGAAGATGATATGCTCCACGACGGCCTGCTGGCTAAAATCTCAATTTGGAGTGAGCGACGGCCTCGGCATCGCCCACTCAAACAAACTATGCAACAGCTCAGCAGCTCCTTGTGGGCTCCATCTAGCATCCTGAACTGCAACCGGCCTGTTTGCGGGCCACCCAATACGTTGCTGCGGCCGTCAAGTCAGCTGACATGCAATTCCTGGACAAGTTGTGGAGTGTGAGAGACGTCACTAGATGCTTCCAAACCATGACGCTGAAGTGCTGTCCTGCAAATAAAGACGATGCGCCTACGACGGTCAACGGGGCCAAATACTCAATTCGGTGCGAGCGACTGCCTAGGCATCGTCCATCCAAACAAAATATAAATAGCACAACAGCTTCTTGGGGGTCCTATCCAGCACACTGAAACGCCACCGGCCTGTTTTCCAGGCCATCCATTACTACTGAGCCGGTTTAATGCGCTGCTGTGACCGCCAAGTCCACTGACATGCAACTATCAGACAAGATGATCTGCTCCACGACGACCCACTGAGCCAAACCACTATTCGGCAAGAGCGACGGTATAGCTCAGCAGCCCCATGTGGGCTCCCCTTACTTCCTGAATTGCCCGAGTGGCCACCCATCATAAGCGTACCTGCAAGCCGAGTGAAAAGCACGACGCGCGATAGCCGCCACAGAGATTGATGCCACTGCTTCAAGAAGACGCAGGTTCCCACGGCGATTTACTAGGCCAAACTCAGGAAACGCTGCCATTGATGCCGCTCCTAAAGATGAGTAATATAGGACGAAAACTATCGTTGAAAATTAAAATACCAAAAATGCGTTTAGCCGATAAGTTAGTATATAAGAAAATACCGACACGCTGTAACAGGGCTGCAAAATGTTTTGCCCACATATTATAAAAACTTCTGTTGCCATTTAAATTTAAAATAAGTTGCTATGTTAAAGTAATGAGTTAAATTAAAAATAAAGACACCGTCAGTATCTCTCTGGCGGGCAAGTGGTTAAAAAAAAAAAAAAAAAAAAACAATTCCTGGACAAGTTCTGGAGGGTGAGAGACGCCACTAGATGTTTCCAAACCACGACGATGATGCGCTGTCCTGCAAGCAAAGGTACATAAATAAACATTGTTTAAAATACATACTTACCAAGAAGATGATGCGCTCCACGACGGCCTGCTGGCTAAAAACTCAATTTGGAGTGAGTGACGGCCTCGGCATCGCCCACTCAAATAAAATATGCAACAGCTCAGCAGCTCCTTGTGGGCTCCATTTAGCACCCTGAACTGCAACCGGCCTGTTTGCGGGCCACCCAATACGTTGCTGCGGCCGCCAAGTCAGCTGACATGCAATTCCTGGACAAGTTGTGGAGGGTGAGAGACGCCACTGGATGTTTCCAAATCACGACGATGATGCGCTGTCCTGCAACCAAAGGCACATAAACAAAAATAAAAAAACTGTTTTAAAATACATACTTACCAAGAAGATGACATGCTCCACGAAGGCCTCAAACAAAATATGCAACAGCTCAGTAGCGACTGTTGGGCTCCATCTAGCAATCTGAATCGCTACCGGCCTGCCTCCAGGCCATCCATAACTATTGAGCCGATTGAAGGCGTTGCTGTGACCGCCAAGCCAACTGACATGCAATTCCTAGGCAAGCTTCGTGGCGAGTGAGAGACGCCAACAGATGTTTCCAAACCACTACACTAAGTGCTGTCCCCCAAATAAAGACGATGCGCCTACGACGGTCGACTGGGCCAAGTACTCAATTTGAGGTGAGCGATTGCTTCGGTATCGTCCATCCAAACAATTGCTGGTCAAACTGCATGGCGTGTGAGAGACGCTACTGGATGTTTCCAGACCACGACGATGATGCGCTGTCTTGCAAGCAGAGGCACACAAATAAAAACTGTTTCCAAGAAGATGATATGCTCCACGACGACCTGCTGGTTAAATACTCAATTTGGAGTGAGCGACGGCTTCGGCATCGCCCACTCAAACAAAGTATGCAACAGCTCGGCAGCTCCTTGTGGGCTCCATCTAGCATCCTGAACTGCAACCGGCCTGTTTGCGGGCCACCCAATACGCTGCTGCGGCCGCCAAGTCAGCTGACATGCAATTCCTGGACAAGTTGTGGAGGGTGAGAGACGCCACTAGATGTTTCCAAACCACGACGATGATGCGCTGTCCTACAAGCAAAGGTACATAAATAAACATTGTTTAAAATACATACTTACCAAGAAGATGATATGCTCCACGACGGCCTGCTGGCTAAAATCTCAATTTGGAGTGAGCGACGGCCTCGGCATCGCCCACTCAAACAAACTATGCAACAGCTCAGCAGCTCCTTGTGGGCTCCATCTAGCATCCTGAACTGCAACCGGCCTGTTTGCGGGCCACCCAATACGTTGCTGCGGCCGTCAAGTCAGCTGATATGCAATTCCTGGACAAGTTGTGGAGTGTGAGAGACGTCACTAGATGCTTCCAAACCATGACGCTGAAGTGCTGTCCTGCAAATAAAGACGATGCGCCTACGACGGTCAACGGGGCCAAATACTCAATTCGGTGCGAGCGACTGCCTAGGCATCGTCCATCCAAACAAAATATAAATAGCACAACAGCTTCTTGGGGGTCCTATCCAGCACACTGAAACGCCACCGGCCTGTTTTCCAGGCCATCCATTACTACTGAACCGGTTTAATGCGCTGCTGTGACCGCCAAGTCCACTGACATGCAACTATCAGACAAGATGATCTGCTCCACGACGACCCACTGAGCCAAACCACTATTCGGCAAGAGCGACGGTATAGCTCAGCAGCCCCATGTGGGCTCCCCTTACTTCCTGAATTGCCCGAGTGGCCACCCATCATAAGCGTACCTGCAAGCTGAGTGAGAAGCACGACGCGCGATAGCCGCCACATAGATTGATGCCACTGCTTCAAGAAGACGCAGGTTCCCACGGCGATTTACTAGGCCAAACTCAAGAAACGCTGCCATTGATGCCGCTCCTAAAGATGAGTAATATAGGACGAAAACTATCGTTGAAAATTAAAATACCAAAAATGCGTTTTAGCTGATAAGTTAGTATATAAGAAAATACCGACACGCTGTAACAGGGCTGCAAAATGTTTTGCCCACATATTATAAAAACGTCTGTTGCCATTTAAATTTTAAAATAAGTTGCTATGTTAAAGTAATGAGTTAAATTAAAAATAAAGACACCGTCAGTATCTCTCTGGCGGGCAAGTGGTTAAAAAAAAAAAAAAAAAAAAAAACAATTCCTGGACAAGTTCTGGAGGGTGAGAGACGCCACTAGATGTTTCCAAACCACGACGATGATGCGCTGTCCTGCAAGCAAAGGTACATAAATAAACATTGTTTAAAATACATACTTACCAAGAAGATGATGCGCTCCACGACGGCCTGCTGGCTAAAAACTCAATTTGGAGTGAGTGACGGCCTCGGCATCGCCCACTCAAATAAAATATGCAACAGCTCAGCAGCTCCTTGTGGGCTCCATTTAGCACCCTGAACTGCAACCGGCCTGTTTGCAGGCCACCCAATACATTGCTGCGGCCGCCAAGTCAGCTGACATGCAATTCCTGGACAAGTTGTGGAGGGTGAGAGGACGCCACTGGATGTTTCCAAATCACGACGATGATGCGCTGTCCTGCAACCAAAGGCACATAAACAAAAATAAAAAAACTGTTTAAAATACATACTTACCAAGAAGATGACATGCTCCACGAAGGCCTGCTGGTTAAATACCCAATCTGGAGTAAGAGACGGCTCCGGCATCGCCCTCTCAAACAAAATATGCAACAGCTCAGTAGCGACTGTTGGGCTCCATCTAGCAATCTGAATCGCTACCGGCCTGCCTCCAGGCCATCCATAACTATTGAGCCGATTGAAGGCGTTGCTGTGACCGCCAAGCCAACTGACATGCAATTCCTAGGCAAGCTTCGTGGCGAGTGAGAGACGCCAACAGATGTTTCCAAACCACTACACTAAGTGCTGTCCCCCAAATAAAGACGATGCGCCTACGACGGTCGACTGGGCCAAGTACTCAATTTGAGGTGAGCGATTGCTTCGGTATCGTCCATCCAAACAATTGCTGGTCAAACTGCATGGCGTGTGAGAGACGCTACTGGATGTTTCCAGACCACGACGATGATGCGCTGTCTTGCAAGCAGAGGCACACAAAGAAAAACTGTTTCCAAGAAGATGATATGCTCCACGACGACCTGCTGGTTAAATACTCAATTTGGAGTGAGCGACGGCTTCGGCATCGCCCACTCAAACAAAGTATGCAAACAGCTCGGCAGCTCCTTGTGGCCTCCATCTAGCATCCTGAACTGCAACCGGCCTGTTTGCGGGCCACCCAATACGCTGCTGCGGCCGCCAAGTCAGCTGACATGCAATTCCTGGACAAGTTGTGGAGGGTGAGAGACGCCACTAGATGTTTCCAAACCACGACGATGATGCGCTGTCCTACAAGCAAAGGTACATAAATAAACATTGTTTAAAAATACATACTTACCAAGAAGATGATATGCTCCACGACGGCCTGCTGGCTAAAATCTCAATTTGGAGTGAGCGACGGCCTCGGCATCGCCCACTCAAACAAACTATGCAACAGCCTCAGCAGCTCCTTGTGGGCTTCCATCTAGCATCCTGAACTGCAACCGGCCTGTTTGCGGGCCACCAATACGTTGCTGCGGCCGTCAAGTCAGCTGATATGCAATTCCTGGACAAGTTGTGGAGTGTGAGAGACGTCACTAGATGCTTCCAAACCATGACGCTGAAGTGCTGTCCTGCAAATAAAGACGATGCGCCTACGACGGTCAACGGGGCCAAATACTCAATTCGGTGCGAGCGACCTGCCTAGGCATCGTCCATCCAAACAAAATATAAATAGCACAACAGCTTCTGGGGGTCCTATCCAGCACACTGAAAACGCCACCGGCTGTTTTCCAGGCCATCCATTACTACTGAACCGGTTTAATGCGCTGCTGTGACCGCCAAGTCCACTGACATGCAACTATCAGACAAGATGATCTGCTCCACGACGACCCACTGAGCCAAACCACTATTCGGCAAGAGCGACGGTATAGCTCAGCAGCCCCATGTGGGCTCCCCTTACTTCCTGAATTGCCCGAGTGGCCACCCCATCATAAGCGTACCTGCAAGCTGAGTGAGAAGCACGACGCGCGATAGCCGCCACAGAGATTGATGCCACTGCTTCAAGAAGACGCAGGTTCCCACGCGATTTACTAGGCCAAACTCAGGAAACGCTGCCATTGATGCCGCTCCTAAAGATGAGTAATATAGGACGAAAACTATCGTTGAAAATTAAAATACCAAAAATGCGTTTAGCCGATAAGTTAGTATATAAGAAATAACCGACACGCTGTAACAGGGCTGCAAAATGTTTTGCCACATATTATAAAAAACGTCTGTTGCCATTTAAATTTAAAATAAGTTGCTATGTTAAAGTAATGAGTTAAATTAAAAATAAAGACAACCGTCAGTATCTCTCTGGCGGGCAAGTGGTTAAAAAAAAAAAAAAAAAACAATTCCTGGACAAGTTCTGGAGGGTGAGAGACGCCACTAGATGTTTCCAAACCACGACGATGATGCGCTGTCCTGCAAGCAAAGGTACATAAATAAACATTGTTTAAAATACATACTTACCAAGAGATGATGCGCTCCACGACGGCCTGCTGGCTAAAAACTCAATTTGGAGTGAGGACGGCCTCGGCATCGCCCACTCAAATAAAATATGCAACAGCTCAGCAGCTCCTTGTGGGCTCCATTTAGCACCCTGAACTGCAACCGGCCTGTTTGCAGGCCATCCAATACATTGCTGCGGCCGCCAAGTCAGCTGACATGCAATTCCTGGACAAGTTGTGGAGGGTGAGAGACGCCACTGGATGTTTCCAAATCACGACGATGATGCGCTGTCCTGCAAGCAGAGGCACACAAATAAACACTGTTTCCAAGAAGATGATATGCTCCACGACGACCTGCTGGTTAATACTCAATTTGGAGTGAGCGACGGCTTCGGCATCGCCCACTCAAACAAAGTAGATGTTTCCAAACCACGACGATGATGCGCTGTCCTGCAAGCAAAGGTACATAAATAAACATTGTTTAAATACATACTTACCAAGAAGATGATATGCTCCACGACGGCCTGCTGCTAAAATCTCAATTTGGAGTGAGTGACGGCCTCGGCATCGCCCACTCAAATAAAATATGCAACAGCTCAGCAGCTCCTTGTGGGCTCTATCTGCACCCTGAACTGCAACCGGCCTGTTTGCGGGCCACCCAATACGTTGCTGCGGCCGCCAAGTCAGCTGACATGATATTCCTGGACAAGTTGTGGAGGGTGAGAGACGCCACTGGATGTTTCCAAATCACGACGATGATGCGCTGTCCTGCAACCAAGAAGATGACATGCTCCACGAATGCCTGCTGGTTAAATACCCAATCTGGAGTAAGAGACGGCTCCGGCATCGCCCTCTCAAACAAAATATGCAACAGCTCAGCAGCGACTGTTGGGCTCCATCTAGCAATCTGAATCGCTACCGGCCTGCCTCCATGCCATCCATAACTATTGAGCCGATTGAAGGCGTTGCTGTGACCACCAAGCCAACTGACATGCAATTCCTAGGCAAGCTTCGTGGCGAGTGAGAGACGCCAACAGATGTTTCCAAACCACTACACTGATTGCTGTCCCCCAAATAAAGACGATGCGCCTACGACGGTCGACTGGGACAAGTACTCAATTTGAGGTGAGCGATTGCTTCGGTATCGTCCATCCAAACAATTGCTGGTCAAACTGCATGGCGTGTGAGAGACACTACTGGATGTTTCCAGACCACGACGATGATGCGCTGTCCTGCAAGCAGAGGCACACAAATAAACACTGTTTCCAAGAAGATGATATGCTCCACGACGACCTGCTGGTTAAATACTCAATTTGGAGTGAGCGACGGCTTCGGCATCACCCACTCAAGCAAAGTATGCAACAGCTCGGCAGCTCCTTGTGGGCTCCATCTAGCATCCTGAACTGCAACCGGCCTGTTTGCGGGCCACCCAATACGTTGCTGCGGCCGCCAAGTCAGCTGACATGCATTCCTGGACAAGTTGTGGAGGGTGAGAGACGCCACTAGATGTTTCCAAACCACGACGATGATGCGCTGTCCTGCAAGCAAAGGTACATAAATAAACATTGTTTAAAATACATACTTACCAAGAAGATGATATGCTCCACGACGGCTGCTGGCTAAAATCTCAATTTGGAGTGAGCGACGGCTCGGCATCGCCCACTCAAACAAACTATGCAACAGCTCAGCAGCTCCCTGTGGGCTCCATCTAGCATCCTGAACTGCAACCGGCTGTTTGCGGGCCACCCATACGTTGCTGCGGCCGCCAAGTCACCTGACATG